>NC_070579.1:12674731-12792231 GCF_027409825.1 Scomber japonicus
AGTTTCTTGTTATGTCCAACAGAACAATCAAAGAAGGTTTCAAGCTGATCGTACAAGCTGTTAACAAACTTCCAGGTTAGCCAGACTTGATAATAGTGGTAAATGTCAAAATATACATGAATATGCAGCATCAGTCAAAGGTTTGAACACACTTCCTCATTAAAGGGAATGAGAACATCTGTCCTAACTTTTGACTGGTACTGTACATTTAACTTTCTTTTCTGTATCTGTTCCTTTGACATTTTTAGGGCACTAACTTTTAGTTTTACCTTCAGATAAAGTTATATATATATATTTCAGCTACAGTACATTGTGTGTTTGCAACCTGTCTTATCAGCTGAATGCTCATATTTCTTACATTTTCTTTTCAAGATCTCAACAATTACTGTGATGAGTACAGTCTTTTAAATAACTAGCAGGAAAAAATGGACAAAAGCTACAAAAAAAGGGCAAAGAAAGCCAAAAATAATAAATATTTTATTGGTAAATCCACTGGAGTATTTCAGCTCTGCTTTGTACAGTATGTGAGTGTACCGTGGTACGTTTGTAAGTGTGAGGGTGTACAGCGAGTGGGTGTATGTTAGTAACTGTGCTCGTGTGTTGGTGTTATCTAGGCATAAAGTGAGGATGTGCCTGTTGCCACACAGAGAGATTTTTTTCCTTTTTTTTTTTCTTCCCTTAACCTGAGTTAAAGTACAAAGTCACAGACACCTACAGTCAGATACACACACACACACACACACACACACACACACACACACAGAGGGAGAGAGAGAGAGAGAAAGATGGAAACAGGGAGATAGATCTTTTTGAAGTACAATTTCATCCTCTCTCCTTCCCACTTTTCTCACTTTTTCTGTAGCGGTGGAGGGGAGGGGAGTTAAATTTCTGCAGGGCCTGCTTGTGTGATGGCCAGAGCTGAGAGTTTTTTTTTTTTTTTTTGTTAAACTAAAAGGACACAACTGGAGCCACAATGTAAGATTTACACACACATACTGTACACACACACACACACGAAGTAGGAGGTGATGGGGGCAGAAAGACAGGAGCTGACAGCTGATTCTCCATGTGTGTTTATGAGGGCTTTGATGTTTAATATGTCACAGTCTTTGATGCAGAAAGGGTGTTAGTGCATGTATTCATTGTGTGTGTGTGTGTGTGTGTGTTTGTTTGTGTTTGTGTGTGTGTGTGTGTGTGTGTGTGTGTGTGTGTGTGTGTGTGTGTGTGTGTGTGTGTGTGTGTGTGTGTGTGTGTGTGTGTGTGTGTGTGTGTATTAAAGAGACATAGGGACCTTGTGAGGAGATTTGACATTTGTGTTTCTCACAGTTTGTTGTCCCCCCCCCCCCCCCCATCAAGACTCTCACTCCTCTTCCGCCCTTCTCTCTATCTCTGCAACAGGTATCTCAGTCCTCACACTAACGAGTCAAACATTTTCCCTCACTTCTCATTCTCCCCCTCAGCTTTCTCTTTTCTCCTCCGTCTACTCCTCCTCCTTCTTTATCCTCTCCTCTCTTCTCTCTCTGGTGGATGGGGCTGTGTTGCTATCTTATTTGTTTATGTCCCAAGGGGGGGGGAAACTCAGCTTGCACTTAATGCAAACATATATTCTGCAATCATTAGCAACTTATTTCACACTCACTTTAGGATCTCATTCTGTTTAATAGCTGCTTTAGTTTTGGTAATGCTTACCGCTGCCTCTTATTCTCACACTGTGAGTTTCCATCCACTGCTGAGACTAAATGATTTAACTGTACATGGCATTGTGAATTAATGCTGTAAAACTGTGAGCATTTGGAGTCACAGTTTACCGAGGGTGTCCTCTGACTTCAGATGAGACTGCTATAAACTGACACTGTATTGTTGCAATTGGTGTACTATAAAAAATAAATTTAATTCAAGATGAATGACAGATTTTTCTTTTTTTTCTTTTTTTTACTGTTTTACATTGTAAGCACTAAGCGTATTTAAATATACAACACCTTATAGGAACAGCATCCATATTGGGCTCTATTGGCATTCAAGGCAATGCATGGCTGATGTGATATTGGCTACTGGGGGTTGAAGTGAATCAAACCTGTGAGTTATGAGGCAGTTATCTCAAACCATTAGGGCTCCCTGTTGCCAGCAGTCACTCTCTTGCAGTGTAGTCTTCATTGATGACTGAATCTGTCTCGCTTACTACTCAGTCCCACTTCCTCTATTTCACATTTTCCTCTCCCGCCCTCCTCTGTTTCTACATCACTTACACTCCCTCTTATCTCTAGTCAGACTCACTGATTGCAAAATTGAAAATGATTATAATTATATCGGGTTTTTGAGTCTTATTTGCACTTGTTCACACCAGCTCTTGTTTTTTTTTTCTTTTTTCTTTTTTTTAATGAATTCAGTCCCTCAGACAAATCTGCTGACTGTCTCTGCTGTTTGGCCTGTGTGTCGTTGCAGGATGAAAAGTCCACGTTCTTCCAGTTCGGCGCAGCTCTGCAGCAGGAGGCTCTGCTCATGCTCGCCATCATGGAGGAGTATGACTGGCATGTTTTTTCTATCGTCACTTCCAAGTTCCCGGGGTACCAGGACTTCATCAGCACACTGAGGGTAACTGTGGATCACAGGTAATGAATATACTCCTACACTAATCCACACACCCTGTTTTCATCTTTAACCTCTATTTACGACAGCTGACAAATTTAAGTATCTTAAGTGCTAAGTACCTATTATTTTATGGTGTGTTGTCACAGCTTTGTGCGCTGGGACCTGCAGAGCGTGGTGACTCTAGATGCTGTAGATGGTGGCGACCCAAACTCTAAATCACACATTGCCCTCAAGAGGATCCAGAGTCCTGTTATACTGCTCTACTGCTCCAAGGATGAAGCTTTGTGAGTGTTCCTCTCATTTTCTTCTGCTTTTTCCATTTATTTGTCATAAACCACCAGATTTTAGCAGTACATCTTTATTAACTCTCTTACTCTTCTTCTTGACAGCTATATACTAGAAGAAGCGCGGTCCTTGGGCCTGATAGGAGCTGGTTACATCTGGATCGTGTCCAGTCTCACCACTGGCAACCCAGACTTTACCCCTGAGGTAGTGAGGCTCCCATATGTGGTAACAGGTGGCCACTTTTGAGTGGTATGATAAGGCAGGGAGTGTTTTTGATTCCAGGCTGTTGCGGTTCATCTGCTATATTTAACGTATTTGTCCTTTCCTTTATTTTTAGCTGGTAAGAGGCAGAATATTTATGCAGTGGTTCAACATTGAGAGTCGCTCATATCTATCCATTACATATGAAGCTACTGTACAGTCAGCATTTAGTTACAGCTAGCTTAACATAAAGAAAGAAATAGAGGGATAGCCACCTCTAACCCTCATTAATTAACCTGTTAGATCTTGTTTGTTTAATCCATTCAAAAAACAGGGTGTACAAACAGTGGGTTATTTGCCGGACTATTTCTTGGCTGGATGCAGTTGCCTCTCAACCAGTAGAGACTCCTGGAAGTTACTAGTCCCAGCCAAGAGAAAGCCTGTCACATACTGTCTGTAACTCTCTTTTTTTTACACTCAGTGTTTTGTATGGATTAAACAAAAAAAAGATATAAGCTTTAGATGTACTGTCATGTGGATTTAATTAAATTTAGATAGAGCCAGGCTAGCTAGCTGTTCTCCCCATCTTTACGCTAAGCTACGCTAGCTAATATGACAGGAAAAGAGAATAAGTGTACAGTATTCCCAAAGAATGTCAAATTATTTCTTTAAGCCAAAGTATTATCCTAACAAAGTATAGAGGCAAATCACAGTGACTGGTAAGCTATAAATTATATCATCATCTCTTTTTTAGTTTGAAGAATCCTGCGACAATCACGTCCCACTCGGCTTTGTTCACAATCTCTCTGTACCTAACAACATTTGCTCAGCCCCTAAATAAGATGTTTGACAGCATTACATACACATTCATTCTCAAAATGTAGGACAGCAAGGTAGCTATTATCCAAATAGCATATAGGTATGTGTATAAATAATTCAAAGTATAATCAGCTCAAATGTTCCCTCACATTAAAAATGGAAACATTTCCAGTGGTTGCTTACCTTTTCTCAAAAAGCCCCTCAAATGTTTATTCTCCTCCTTCCCTTGTCCATCATTCTCCTCTCTTCAATGTTTCTATTTGTGTTAGTTTTTTTGTTTTTTTTTGTTTGCCTCCTTAGACAAAGATTTGATTCTACTGTGCCAAATTAAAATGTGAAAACAAAGTATAGTAAGACTGACAGAATACTGTACCATCATTTTTGATGTTTCCCCAGTCTGGTTGAGAGAGATAAAGTAAACGAGCTATTTAGTTTGTCAAAATCATTTTATTTGGACAGTTGAAAGGTGTGGGGAATACCTGAATGAGCAAATTTACTTTGTGGACATACAGGCAACCCACATCTATTTAATAACCAGCAATGAATTAGTTCAGGAAAGCACCAATAAATCATCTGCCTGACACCTCTGAGACATACATATGGATGTTTAAAATTGGAGGAAGAATGTTCAAATTGAAATCAAATTGAATCTTATACAACCATATGTTGCTCTTCTAAGATCTCCTCTCCTTTCCTGTCAGATGTTTCCCTTGGGTATGATCTCCGTGTCCTACGATGACTGGGAGTACCCGCTGGAGACGCGGGTACGGGATGGAGTGGGCATCATTTCTACTGCAGCCACCTCCATGCTGCGGGAGAAGGGGGAGCTGCCAGAGGCCCAGAGCAGCTGCTACAGCACAGCATCAGACAGGAGCCCAGGGAAGCTCCCACCTAGTGCCCTACGCAGGTGTGTGTGTGTATGTGCGTGCGTGTGTGTATGTGTGTGTGTATGTGTGTGTGTGTGTGTGTGTGAGAGAGAGAGGGAGTAAGAGGACATCAAGGTCTAGGGACTTGCATAACTGTTTGTCTTTGTAGCTGAGTGTTGAGCGGCCTTACATAACTCTTTTTAATGTACTAATGAGATGGGTAGCAGGGAGATAGAAAGCGGGGATGACAGCGGTGTTAAACACTGTGATGTCGAATGACATTTAACACTATTAGCTGTTGTGTACATGGCTGCTCGGTTGTATGAGCTCATTCTGCCTCCTTAGTCGAGAGACAAAGAGTTGAACCTTAGGCAGACCTCCATGTTGCTGCTGCCCTGTGTTGACTAAAGCCTGGTACGACTTCACATGACTGGACTCACTGTCATTAAGTCAGGATTAAAGCAGCTTTTACTAGCTTTGTTCTGTCTCTTTCTTTTTTTGTTATGTGGTTCTGTGGGTGGCACGTATGTGTTGGTAGGTTTTTGTGTCTGTGTGAGTGAACACGCGCATATGCATACCAGAATGTGTGTGTGTGTGTGTGTGTGTGTGTGTGTGTGTGTGTGTGTGTGTGTGTGTGTGTGTGTGTGTGTGTGCTCTCCGTGATAAGGACACAGTCAAATTCTTTTAAACTTGACAGGAGGACAAATGGGCACACATAGACACATAAACAAGCACATACACAATGAACAGGCACAAATGTAAAAGCACAAACACAGCTGCTTTCTACCATGCAGTGTAATATTGTAATATTGTGTGTAATATTGTTACTACATCTTGAACGCACAGCATACTGTACAGCAACTAAAGTCTAACCATTAATTCAAAAAATCTGAATACAACTGAGTGAAAACATGGAGGCCAGACTGCCAGGCTCCTCACATCTTCGGTGACTTGCCTCACTAGAATGAGACCCACACTTTGATTTTCTCTATTATGGCTTTATTATCCCCATTTTTCTCTCATATTAGCGCATTCCAGTATATATCAAAGCATACACAATATCCCAGTTGTTGACAGGTTGATCCAATATAACTCAGACCTCAATAAGCTCAAACCTTTTTCAGAACAATCTTTTTTTCTTTATGTCAGAGGAACCTCATTTGTCTCACTAAGTTATTAGATATAATTTGCATATTTGTCAAAACAACTGCAGTCAGTTTTTGTGATAATAAACTGACAGGTTGGATTTCCCTACCCTGACTTGGAAGTGATGAGGCTGTGATCAGGATTCTGCATACATTAGTCTAGATACAATCTTGCCGCAGTGTGCATATAAACAACTTGAGGTGGAGAGGAATAGGACAACATAATCTGGCACTTAAAAGACACTATCAACCCCGTTGGATTCCCCGTCATTCTTTCCTGACAAGAATTAATATCTCAGACTCTAATTCAGCATATTTGGTTTCTACAATGGTACAGGTTTTTATTGAGGTTTGCCCTTGAAGTAAATTTCAAACAGTTATTTTATTTGATGGAACCAGTGTACCATTCAAACCCCTAAGCGCCCGCATTTTATTCTAAAAGATGCTCGCTGCCATAACACAGAATTTGGGAAGAGCCTCTCTTCCTTCTTTATTCATACTTTTAGAAAAGTACTCACGCAGTGGCTACTCTACTACTTTAATTATAGAAAGTGTCACACGGATGGTAGATGCAGAAGCCCACAAATTAAAGATGGCATTTATAATAGCAAGTATTTTTTATGTATCAGTGATGCAGCTCAGGCGGAATTTAAAGCCTCCATTGAATTTATAGTAAATGCAGATAATTTTGCATACAGTCATTTAGAAACCATTGAACCCTTTTTTAATGAAGCTGTACACTTTGTTTTAAAAACATCACACTGGATCATAAAATGACATGAATATGCATATAATTATGACTATGAATATGACGTGTGAGTCACCTACTTTTTATGCCTCAGATACACACAGCATTATCCATTTAGATCAAAATATTTTTCCAAAAATGGTATCAAACCTGAAATAGGAGGAGACAGGAGTTTCCCAGAATAGACTCCAACAGTGTTTCCGCTATATGTATTCAGCCGTGGCAATGCACTGTGACAAGGGCATCACCTGCTGCACCATGAAGATTTTTCGTTTACAAAAATATATATTTGTCTTGACAGTCAAAAGCAATGTACGTCTATGATACAAAGGTTCAGTTATAAAGAATAGAGTGTGTGTCTTATGTGTAACTTGTGTAGGTTTGTATTTAATTATTTGTGTTTGTGAGAGAGGGTATACCCACAGCTGTGCTGTTTGGTATTGTTACAGTGCCTGCATGCAGGGGAGGCTGGGACCTTTTATTTACTCTTTCGTCAGTGTGATTGGAGCCGCTTTGAAAGCACAGGCCTGGTTCCAAGTTTTTGTAAAAACAGATGATTAATGCACCTCTCTCTAATCCACTGTCCAACAACAATATTCATGCATGTTGACTTTAATACCTCTCCTGCAGATGAGACAACATAAATTCCCACCTGTTTGAATTTGAGTGCAATTATCACGGTTTTCACCTGCAGGGCGCTTGCTAAACGGTACTCAAATGATTCTCTTTATGCATCCTGACTTCCTGTCTCAATATTTGAGTGTATGCATGAATCCTTCATGTCCTGCTTACATAAAAAACAGAGGTGTTATATTTGTTTCCTTTTTTAACTCGTTTTAGAAAACTGACGCTGTGAATCTATGAATACTGAAAGCATCTTTTTGAATGCATCTATTAAATATGTTTACATAAAATTATAGTAAGACTCACAATTAAAGAAGATAAGTCTCTGTATGTATGAGAGTCAAATCATGTGCCAAATACATAAATCATAGCAAAGCAGATGCAAAACTGAACATTTTTCGCTTTTGAAATATGTCATTTTAGTCAGATGATATTTCAGTCTTATAGCATCGTCCAACCAACCGTGTTTGACAGTGTCAAAATGAATCAAACCATTTCCAATAAAGCAGAACACGAGGCATTGAAAAATGAGTGTTGTCTGTTTTCGGGCAGCAGCTGTCCCTCTCGTGATTTGGTCTTTTTAGTCAACTTCCATAGACAGCCCTCCTTTTCCCAGTGGGAATTTATACTATTATCCCGGTCTTAACACTCAGAACGTCCTCGCTTTCTGAAAATTGTTTTACTTGACTGACTGTATTCTTAATCCCATATCACTGCATGTGATACGGGTTCATTTACTCCTCTCTGCTGCTTCACTTTAGCGAGTGTGTAAATGTTTCAGCAACAGATCTGTTTGTGTATGCAGGATAACTGTAGTGAGTAAGAGGGTGAGGGCAGTCTTGTTGCACCAATGGCTTTTCTTTCAGGCGTATATCTGTGGAGAAATCAATGCAGAATGTTGATGGGAGAGATATGTGGCCTCTGACTCTTCCCCCTCCTACACACAAATAGATGCACACACACATAAAGACGCCAAGCCGTGCGTGCACACACAGTGGGTGAACACAGCATTGATTTGAAGAGGATACTCTTGCAGTGATTACAGAGTGCTTAACTTGTTATTTCAAACTTATCTGCTCTTGTGCACACATACTCACAAACACTCCTAACACATGCAAAACAAAGGAGAATAACAGCTTCCTTCTCTCCTTCTTTTTCTCCCATGTTTATCAGACACATGATGCACGTGTGGAATGAGGGCAGAGACTTATCCTTTACTCCAGATGGTTACCAGGCCAACCCCAAATTGGTTGTCATCGTCCTGAATAGTGAAAGGAAGTGGGAGAAGGTAACAAATTAACACAGTGTTTTTGCAAATGAAACAAGGAAATGAAAAAAGTCAAAACACTTCAATCAAGATCAGTGTCGCTGATTTTTTGTGTGCTTCCGCTCGAACAGATGGGCCGCTGGGAGAACGGGACTTTGTCGTTGATGTTCCCCGTGTGGCCGAGATACAACTCCTACGGGGACGAGGACGCTGATGAAAACCATCTCTCGATTGTCACTTTGGAGGAGAAACCTTTTGTCATTGTCGACAACGTGGATATCCTCACAGGCACCTGCATGAGAAACTCTGTGCCCTGCCGCAAACACGTCAAAGAGTAAGTTCACCTTCAGTGTGTTAGCATAGAAATACACCAGCACCTACACACAATCACTAAGAAAAGGCTCACACTCTCTGAACTGGAGGTGTTAAAGGAAGTGATGCAGTCACTTTGACTCCTTTTTCCAGTGTCTTTTAATATACTTACATACAAATACAGAAAACATGAAGCTCAAACAAGCGAAAGAGAGATAAGCAGACATATAAATATAGCTACTGTGCGCAGGAAGGTAGGTGAAAAAGATGTAATGTGAGTGGATAGTGTACAGCACATGTATAACTTGTCAATTAAAGGTAGTTCAATCTATGTCCTGTCCAATCCATCAACTTGTACTTCTTTAGATTTTCCTAAATGAGTAGAGTCACACTTCTCAAATAGGTTTCAATCTGTCTGAGAACATAATCATCAATCATGCGTTTCCACTTTGTCTGACAAGGATCTATACTGGACCCACTCATTTCTACTTTATATAATAATGACTCACCAGCTGTAAGCCCTTCACAATAAAATCCAAATGGATGTTGCTGCTACTGTATGAACATGGCATGAAACACAAGTTATTACTAAAAACTCTAATGTGGATAAAACTGTACAGAAAAAAGAAAAACACACCTCCTGTACACTCCAAAGAGTTACAGGTGTTGACTACTACCTCTCTTTTAAGGCTCAAGTGGAAACAATTTGTATTACAGTCAAGTTTCAGATACACATGTACCTACTGTACCTGCCAACTGAGGCAGCCAAGATGTTTTACAACCTTTCAGTGATTTCCCAACACAGTATTTTGTATTCTTTGTCAGCGTTGTAGAAGAATAAAGACTCTATCTAAACTTCTGTCAGACAGCTTTTCACATACTGCTTGAGTAGTTCTCATTTGATTTATGGATCATCAATTCTGGCAGCATTAATAATTAATTATTCTCTATTGCTGTCAGCTTGCTAATGCCAATCTGTCAGCGTGCTTGATTTTTGTTTCTTGCCATCACTGTCACTGCATTGTCCATTGTGGTATTTGTTTGATTATGCCATTAATTCAGTGTGATGCATGTGTTGCATTAGATGTAGCAAATGTGTTGTTAGTTTTTAATGGTACAATAATTACCTAGTAATACTTTAGTAGTAATACTTTTCTCTATGACAGGCTTTATTTAAATGTTAACATTCATCTTATTAATGTTACTCATACTTCTTTATATGTTTTACTATTTACTTTTAGGGGAATTAACCAACACTAATTATGATTTTTCCTCCACAAATGAAAACCAGCCTTTTGATTATCTCTGGCTCGTTACAGTAATGTCTGTGAATGTTGACTGTCCCTGTTAAACAAACCAGTTAGTAAATAATTGAGTAAATAAAACTACAGTCTGAGGTGTACCTGGAGACTGAGACAGAGAAGGTGTTTCATTTGGGATGCTGCCCAACCTTTTGTCATATCTCATCTGAACTACTGTGACTCCCACCGAGCCAGGTCTCCATTCAGGATCTATAAACCCTCCAGACCTGCCCTGTCTTCAACCTCCCCAAGTATTCCTTTATCCCTCCCTGTCGGCTGCCGGCAGCTGTTTACATCAAATTCAGATTTCTGATCCTGGCATTCAAAGCTCATCTGCAGGGTATGGACTAGCTGTAAAACGCCAGCCTGAGCTCTGTGCTGCGCTACAATCAGCCACTTAGCTCTTCACTCCCTGCAGCAGCCATGCCATCATTTCACCTGGCCCTGACTCCTCTTTCTACTGCCCCCAAATAGTCAAATGACCTTCCCACTCCAGGTGGGA
This sequence comes from Scomber japonicus, assembly GCF_027409825.1. Lineage (NCBI taxonomy): Eukaryota > Metazoa > Chordata > Actinopteri > Scombriformes > Scombridae > Scomber > Scomber japonicus. The sequence continues at coordinate 12,685,391 of NC_070579.1, forward strand.
CCACAGAATTACTCCTTATCTTATTTTGTTACCTGAAAACACTCTCCCCTGAATATTCCCATTTCCCATATCCTCACTTTACACTGGCAAAGTTCCTTGTACCTGTTTACTTAGATTTATCTCATCTTATTTTTAGCATCGTTTATCTGACATAATCGCTTTAGGATCCCATGAATATTTTGTTATCTGTTATCACCACAGCAAGCCGCTCTTGATAAGAGTATCAGCTAATGGAATGGAAACATTTCACAAATTTAGATTGATTTTATTGTGCTACTTCACCAAATGTGATGTGTATTTTTTTAGGCATGTTTTTTTTTTTATGTCCTCCGTTTTATTGCATGGCAAGGCAAGGTGGCTTTATTTATATAGTGCATTTCAAACACTCAATGTGCTTTATATAAAACAGTAAAAATTTGAAACATTAAAACATACAAGAAAAGCCAATTATAATAGAAAAGAAAACAGTAAAGAAAAATAAAAGGAGAGCAAGAAAACAAAAAGCTAGACTAAAATAGAGCATAAAATATGAGAGTGCAGCATAAAATAATGATTTGCTTTAAAATCATGCCTCTCATTTTGCTTATTTCACTGAATGTCTTACATCATACTTACAAATATGAATTCATATCACAGTTAAACTTAATTTCATATTCAACCACTGTGCCAAAATTTAAAGATTTTTGTAAATTCAAGACATATAACTAAATAAGTTCAGTTCAGTGTGTTTTCACATGTATGTATGCATTACCAGTCACATGTTTGGACACACTTTCTCATTCAAGTGAATTGGCGAAAACTTTTGATTGGTACTGTATGTTTTAAAAATCAGGACGACAGGAAGCTTTAGTGCCTTCCTTTCATCATCAACACATCAAATAATACATCAGACTTTTCCCTTTGAAAGAGCTTTAAAGGCATATATTTTAGTGGGTGAGACATGTTGCAGGCCTTCACTAGTGTGCAAAACAATGCAGAGAAATTTCTCAAAAAGTCTATAAAAGTAAGTTTTCCAACTTTCTCAAAGAAACGTCCCTTAGATTTGTTGACATCTTGGTGTTTTGCTCCAATTATCTGCTCGATATGGATGTCTCCATAAAGGCCTCTGCATGACAAGACAAGGCAGCTTCTTCTTTTTTCTCCATTAATTTCTACAATTTACTGAGCTTGTGTGCATACAGCTAGTTCAGAGTAAACACTAATTACAATTTCAGGAGGTCTGTTTGACAATGGCTCAGCACTTTTGGTTTATAACTGGACAAAAACACAACAAAAATCCATCTTTTCTCCAGTATTATACTTGTGACTGACAGCATTACTGCTATAATTTCAATAAAGAGATTCAGACAATAGAAAATAGTTGGAATTGTTATGGATTGTCATTATGGTAAGATGGAGCCAGACAAGGACAGATAGGATAGTCACTGCTAACCGCAATAAAAGTCCCCAAAAAGTCAACTTTTTAATTACACTCTTTAAAGATTGATTTACTGTTTTTTAAGAAACAGAATCCTAACTTTTCTTTCTGATGAGAAAACAGACATGAGACAGAAAGACAGAAGTGATAAACACGGGGTCATGACAACATAACTCTGTAAGCATGGACAATTAGATGACTGATTCACCACGCATGGAGAGTTTAACTTGTGACCTGACCCTTTGTGTGTCCAGCCATCCATGTGTCCATACATGCATGCATACATACATCCAACCATCCGCTAGAGTGTTACATTTATTCAGTCACTACTCCCATTTGATGTGTGTGTGTGTGTGTTTGTTGTTATAAAAGTATAATGTGAATCAAACAGATGTACTGTATGTGTACCTCGGGGAGTCCGTTGTTGTCGCTCTGTAATTGTATGTGTGTTTACATAGTGGCATAAGGACACATAGAGGCTCAGCTGGGGAGAGCCAATGTATACAGCATGTGTGCATTAGAACACCTGGGGCACATATACATGTACTGTACATACAGACTCACACACACATACTGTATGTATGGTATACTATGTACTCTCTCTCTCTCTCTCTCTCTCTCTCTCTCTCTCTCTCTCTCTCTCTCTCTCTCTCTCTCTCTCTCTCTCTCTCTCTCTCTCTCTCTCTCTCTCTCTCTCTCTCTCTCTCTCTCTCTCTCTCTCTCTCTCTCTCCCCCTCTCTCTCTCACACACACACACACACATATTCAAACACACACACCATTGTGCTGAGCCAGAGTATAGTTGACTGCTGTTGAACAATCTTTTCATCCTTTGATGTACAGATGTTCTCTGTGTTCTCAGTCTGCGAATCTCTCAGTTCTTCTTGAACTTTCTCTTGAATTGAAGTCAGATAAAATATAAAGTGAAAAGGTCACAGAGTTATTGTTCCAATCTATATAGGCTACATCAAAGATGGCTGACACGGTAAATGGTATTAACTTTTCATGGAAATGCTTTTGAAAATGCTGATACCATTTTAATACATTATGAGAATCACTTGATTCAACAATTTGGTTTAGTTCACTGCTCCAACATCCTCTGGGATGGCTGTCAGAAAAGTTTACTTAAACATCCATTTCCATCCTGCGCATCCTGTCTGAGAGGCTGCGGTGTGTGTAGATATATTATGGATTTTGGAGAAGTACCTCCTCTCGGACAGGAGGGGAGGGAGAGAGAAAAAGATGATGAGAAAGGGACAGATGAGTGAGGACAGAGATGAGGAAAAGGACAGCTGATATTTTAATCATGTGGGTTGGTTGTTCTACAGAGCCCAGCTCTATTTAAAGCATGGCAGCATCTGCTCAGTACCCCTGTGTTTTCATCTGGTTTGGTTAGCTAGCTGGCAATAAGAGAAACACACACACACACACACACACACACACACACACACACACACACACTCTCCACAAGCCCTCTCTGCCCGTCAGCCATATTTATGTATAACTCTGCACTGTCATAATTCCTGTTTTACAGTTTGATGGAACCGCCAGATGTGGAGCGAGCAGGCAGCCATTGTACAGTTACTGTTACTGTCCACACGCTTGCTGTCTAACACTGAAATGTCCTCTGATATAAAAAGAAATATGACCTCATTGTTCATGTGTGTGTGTGTTTTTTTATTTTTCAGTAATAGCACATCAGGAGGTTCCTACATAAAGCAGTGCTGCAAGGGTTTCTGCATTGACATCCTGAAGAAGATTGCCAGGAATGTCAAGTTTACTTACGACCTCTACCTGGTCACTAATGGGAAGCACGGCAAGAAGATCAACAATGTGTGGAACGGCATGGTCGGAGAGGTACTACCTACATATCTCATATTATACTGTTTCCTACTGTCGGACTCTTTATTGTTATCTGTAATGATTAAGGCTTAAAGCTGGTGTTATTCTACAGTATATTTCTCTTGTTGTCAACAAATACCGCTGGGAAATGTCCTCCACTGAGAGTACTTACTTACTCACCTAATATTCTCTTTCTCTTTATCTCTTCATCTTTCTCTTTCCCTCTCACAAGTAAAAAGGTCATTTTCTATGCACTTGTGTGTTCATGCACCCGCAGCCTTGTGGCACTCGAGGAATGTGGAACTGAGTGTTGAGGCACTTATTCTCGAAGGCTTCTCCTTGAGCTTACTGTAGCACGAATTGTACCTCTGTCGTTTTGGACAAATACGTCTAGCCAAATGAATAAATGCGAGTGTAAATCCAATAAAAACAATGTATTTGGTTGATTCACAATACTTAGCAACCTATCCTTCAAGTGGCTCTCAGACACAAGCCCATTGGTTCCTAATGAAGATATGAATATTTTAAACAAAGCTGAATTATTTCCTGAATCTGTTGGGCACTGATTTTTTAAATTTTTTCCGCAAATGTTACTCAAACAGGAGCAAATCGTGCCTTTGTTTGAGACTGTTCTTCATAACTGTTTTGGGACTCAGATTAATAGGCTTACACATTTGGAGTAATTTATGTCACCAGGATGGATTATGTTGGATAAACTGCAGTACCCATGTTCATGGTCATGAAGGGACATGTAACCCAGTACAGCTGTGTAGCTCATTTAAATGGTTTTGTAGTTTTTGGACAACAGAGGTCTGTGGCACAGAGGGATAAGCTAGATCAACCCTGGATACACAGGGACTACTTGTTTTGTAGGATGAGTCCAATATTGGCTTTTGTGGGGTTTGTTGACAATAAGAAAATAACAGAATATAACCAGACTTATCCTTTAAAGCCACAATCATTGATCCCAATCTTGTTCCACCACCAAGCCTCAAAATACAGGACTGGATGCTGCCATCTCTTTTTAAATTGATCGATAGTTCCTTTGTTACACTAACTAACATTACTGTGCAAGTAATCCAACTTATTAAAGTACTTGGAGTTTATAATTCAGATATATATTTCTATATGTCATCAATGATCTATATGTTATCAATGATCATTCGTTCACCATTACACAAATGATGTCATCTACAACTCACATCCCTTAATTAATACAATAATAATATGATAATAATAAATTAACACTGTCTATTAAGCTTTGAGCATTTTACATTATTTTCAAATATATGCCTGATGTATAACATTTTTAAATGGTTTGGGCCCTCCTCCTCTATTAGACTTTGTGTATAGTCGCTCAGTAAATTCTATTTGATCCTCCAGAATATCCTCTATTAGAGATTGTACTATACCATTAGTCACACTACATTTGTGCAGTCAGCTTTTTCTGTGAAAGCCACGACTCAGTGGACTGCCCTACCTGACGACTTGAGAAGCTGCACTTCAATCAGCACATTTAAAACCAATTTAAAAAGTCTGCTAACAGCTTCTCAGCTCTGTAAGTACTGACTCTACATCGTATGTGATGTGCTATTATGTGTAGCTTTATGTTTTGTGTGTTTTTTGCTTAGTAATGTTTGTTATTGTGCTGTTATATGTTTTAATATTGACTTATTGAAGGAACTGCAGATGAAAATGAGCTATAAGCTAAATCTAGTTCATTACATCAAATGGTAACATTTATGTTAAACACTGTACATGGTCCGTATAAAAGAAGGACTACTACTACTACTTTGATTTCATGCCTGATTACACCTGAATTTTTATAATAGAAAATACAACTGGCTTTTAAATTATGTATAAGCTTGAATTTAGTATAGTGTATTCAATTCGAGTCAAGGAGCTCTTCAACAGCAGCATGATACCTACTTGATCTCTGCCACTTTTACTTAATTATTTATTCAATCATGTACTGGATTAAGTGCTGTCACGGTAAAAATCTTAAAGGGTGAAACAGAAACGTAAAACATCTCGATAATGGAGTCCGACAATATGATGCAGAGATTGGGGTAATGTTTATGGGAACAGACCGCTAGATGCCTTTTGGACAATAAAATCAGAAGAAATAGCATTTTACTACGTAGTAAAAATGACATCTTTATGAGCTGAATCTCTGTCTGTCAGGATACATTCAGTAACACAGAAATTGTGGCACTCTGAAAAAGACAGCTGAATTTTTACTTTTTCATCTGATATGGCTGAATATGCCCTCAAACGACAGCTGACATTGTGAGCTGATACCCTCGGTTATTGTGATGTTTCACATTGAAAATAAAGACAAATTGTGATGTTGTCTAAATATTTTCCGAGCTCACTGTATTTGTTCCTGCCACTTCAGGTAGTGAGTCATGCAGTCAATGTAACCATTGTTCTCTCTGTCTGCCAGGTGGTGTATAAAAAAGCAGTGATGGCAGTAGGTTCGCTGACCATCAACGAGGAGAGGTCAGAGGCCATTGACTTCTCCGTGCCCTTTGTGGAGACTGGCATCAGCGTCATGGTCTCACGTAGCAATGGGACTGTCTCTCCTTCTGCCTTCCTTGGTAAATTTATCGTTCTCTTCCTTTTTGTCTTTTTGTACTCCTCAAACACTAATTTCTTCTTGTTCCTGTTCTTCTAGTTCTTGTCCTTGTTGTTCTTCTTCTTCTTCTTCTTCTTCTTCTTCTTCTTCTTCTTCTTTTTCTTGTTCTTGTTCTTCTTGTTCTTGTTCTTGTTCTTCTTGTTCTTGTTCTTCTTGTTCTTGTTCTTCTGCTTCTTCTTCTTCTTATTCTTCTTCTTCTTCTTCTTCTCCTTCTCCTTTTCCTTCTCCTTCTCCTTCTCCTTCTTCTTCTTCTTCTCCTCCTCCTTCTCCTTCTCCGTCTGTCCCTCGGTGAACTGACTCTAGTGGGGGCAGCAAAAGGGAGGTGCTTACATGTTGGCAAAATTCTGCACATAAAATAGAATATTTTATTCAGACAGTATATGCTGGCCAAATTCCACTTGTACTCTGACTTTATCTGGGCCTCAACACCCTAAGCACATTAATATTTCTACCAGAGCAGAGGAAGTGGAGCGTGCCAGCTGTTTTTGAAAAGTCAGCTCAGACAAAGCATTCTTGATACTTGCCTCCTCTCCTCCTCTCTTCTTCTCTTCTCTCCTCTCCTCCAGTTGTTCAGCTGACTAGAAACTGAAGCGCTTCTCTGTGCTTGCCTAATGTCTTGTGTTGTCATTGGAGCGAGGCAGGAAGCGGGGGGATGTATTGTACCATGCGTGTGTTGGTCCCTGTGTATCAAGCCATGTGTCAGCATGCGTGTGTGGTAAAAAAAAAAAGAAAAAAAGAAAGTGTGTGTGATACTGCACGAATATATTAGAACGTTTGTGTATAGAATCAGGGATGTGAGGAGAATGAATGTGCTTTGGCCGTATGTATGTTAAGGGGTGACTGCTTTGTGTGTGTTTTTTATACCAACGTGTTACGTGCACTTGTGAGTGTGCGCGTGACCGGGGGTGTGTGTGTGTGTGTTGAGCCTGGGCCAGGGTATCAGTGACGGTTCAGTATCTCTCGCACTCATATTAGAGGCACCTCAGCGCACAATCTCTCAAGGTTGGCTAACCCTGGCAGTCACATACTTACACATACAGTGACACGCACACACATACAATTTGTCTGGGTTCAGCGTCGCTGGCACTCATCCCGCTCTCTGAACTCCTGCCCTGCTACGCACCAAACACATGCCGACTCACGCTCACACACACCCATGCACAGATCACACACAAGTAGATCACATACACATGCCCTCAGCAGGGCTCATCAGATCGCTCAGAGTTTGATTCTTCTCTCTCACTCTTCACCCTCCTTCTCTCTCCTCTCTCTCCCTCTCTTTCTCTCTCACCCCTTCCTCTACCATCTCCCACGCCCCAGGCCTCTCTCTCTCTCAGCTCTCATCCAAGGGAATAATGAGAAATATGGAAATGTGCTCCGTCAAACTCTCTGTGACTAACTCTCCCTCTCCGTCCATCCCTCCTCCCTCCTCTCTGACTCCGTCTGTCTGTCTTCCTCCCCTCTCTGTGTCTTTTCTATTATCTTTTCCTCACTTTATATCCCCCTCATCCCTGTTCGCTTTTTTGCTTCCCGTTCTTTATTTCTCAGAGTCTGTCTCCTCTCTCCGTTTCACAGTGTCTCTCTGTCTCATGTATTCGACTTCTCTTTAACTCTCTTTCCCCTCTCTCTCTCTCTCTCTCTCTCTCTTTCTCTCTCTCCTCTCAGAGCCCTTCAGTGCATCAGTTTGGGTGATGATGTTTGTGATGCTGCTCATTGTCACAGCCATCGCTGTCTTCCTCTTTGAGTTTGTCAGCCCGCTGGGCTTCAACCGCAACTTGGCCCAAGGCAAAGGTAGGCTTACACACACAAACACGCACAGACATACACACACACAAACACAAAAAAAACCCACACAAAATAAGGACTATCACACCAATCGTCTGGCCCCAGAGCAAGAAGCACAAATCTAAGCTTCCCCTGAAGCAAAAGAACTGACCTATTATTACTCCGACTTTGGACAGTTCAGTTAATGTTAGAGAGTGTTAACAGTTCTCTCCCAAAGCCACTTATCAAAACTGTAATCTGAGGCGTCTGAACCTTGGGGCGCTCCGGTGGCTTAGACTACATATAGAATATCATTATCAGCGTTACAGTAATAGCGTAGTAGTAGTACACCCCCACCCCCCCCACCCCCCTGTCTATCTATACTGTCACTGTCGAATAAACCTGGAGCTTCCCTGCTGGCAGTGAATGAGAGATTAATGTGTTCACACAAAATTACATTTTAGCTTAATTTAACATTTAAATGAGATAAAACCCCATCCAGATACAGTTAGTGCAAGTGAATTATGTTTTTTCTTTGATTTCCCCTTTAAGCACATCTGAACTCAGTTTAATAAATCTAAAGTTTAGTTTTCTATTTTATCTTACGCTCTGACTGAATTACTACGGAAGCATAACACATTCACTTGGGAAAAAAAATTTGCCCCGTTTTTCTGAATTAATGAGATACCAGATGTTCTATCCAACAGTATAAAAGTTGAGTCATCCCACTGTACCTGTTTATGGAAATTGCAAACTAAAATAACCTCTTAGCTCTGAAGGCAGTCTGGTGTGTTTGTTTAGTCTATTTTTAGGCTTTGATTAAACATTTTTGCCCATCCTGAGGTGCGATACCATCTATATTAGGCTACTTAAAGACAAAAGTGTCTCCCGACGTTTCAAACCAAAAACCAAAATAAATCTGGATTAAACTAAACAGGTGGGACATGTTTGCTCTCAAGTAGGATTGGGAGCTTCTTTTGGGACTTTGAGGTATTTCATACATTTACAAAATTGGTGCAGAAGAACTTTTCTCCGGATTCGGAAATAATTATCTCATTAATCAAGAAAAATAAAGACTTTCCATGAAACTACAAATGCCAAGAATGCAAAGCTATCTTACAAAGTTTTTTTTCCTTTTACAAATAGTTTTACCCTTTCTTGTTGAGAATTAGATGAGAAGACTAATACCGCTCTTGTGTCTGTGTGGTAAATAAGAAGCTGGAGCCAGGAGTGTCTTAGCTTAGCATAGATAGATTGGAAACAGCAGGAAACCACTATCCTGGATATTTCCATACATAACAAAGTCTGCCCTCCAGCACCTCTAAAGCTCACTAATTAACATGTTACATCTCACTTATTTAATCCGTACAGAAACCGATGTGTAAAAACGTCTTGTTACAGTCTTATAGGGGGTTATGTGTTGGACTGATTCTTGGGCGGGAGCGGCAGCAACTTTCTGAAGCTCTGTCGTCATGGTGAGGTTTCAAAGCAACCTCCCAAACTAGTTGTTTCCCCCTGTTTCCAGTCTTTGTGCTAAGCTAACCAGCTGCTGCTAACTGCCTCAGAGGGTGATATCAATTTTCTCATCTAGCACTCAATAGAAAAGCAAATAAGAGTAGTTCACAAAATGTTTAACTATTCCTTTAGTAGTTACTCATGCGTGCAGACAGTTGCAGCTGAAATGCATTGCAGACCACATACATCAAACATTATTGAATCACACTTGGAGTCTTGCAGTTGCAGCAATGTACCCAGATAATAATGGCACAGCCTGAGACAAACTTTTTAAAAATTAAATTTAGTATATTGTTTAACACATAAAGTTGCTGTTCATGGTGCATTTCAGCTGCAAATGTCTCACAGTAGCATCCCTAAATCTCACAATTTAGCAGTATTTGTTGTACATACATAAACCTGAAATACATAATTTGATATTCAGAGCAGTCAGTGAACAGTGATTTATTGCTGTGATGCTCTAAGCTACCAGCAGCATTGTATTTTTTAAGACAATGAACATTTCAAAATGTGTGGTGTGGACTGAAGACATAAATGAAAGTCAAAAATCAGTATTATTGTCACATTCTTTGGTATCTTTGACTTATCCTCCTATAAAATAAATTGTCATTCTTTTTCTTCCTTCACATTATGTGCAGTCACATTTTACAGTTTGAACTGAATTGATTTTTGAACTTTTTGTAGATGATGGCGGGTATGGTAAATAATAATAATTTCTTACATTCAGCTGCTAGTAGGCAACATTAAATCAGGCATTTTAAAGAAAACATAATAATAATATGTGTTGTATGTAAATTATTACATGGCTGCCTGTTCTTTTAGTCCAAAATAAGCATCAGACCTTTAGCTGAAAATGTGAGTTATAAGGTTACCACTGTAACTGCCCTCCAGGTTTTTCATCACATCATTTTTTGCGGCTCTTTTTCTGCTCCTCTGCCTCTCTCTGCCTCTCTCTCTCTCTCTCAGACCCACATGGCCCATCCTTCACCATTGGTAAGGCCATATGGCTGCTGTGGGGTCTGGTCTTCAACAACTCTGTCCCGGTGCAGAACCCAAAGGGCACCACCAGTAAGTTCATCGTATCGGTGTGGGCCTTCTTCGCCGTGATCTTCCTGGCCTCGTACACTGCCAACCTGGCTGCCTTCATGATCCAGGAGGAGTTTGTGGACCAAGTCACTGGATTGTCTGACAAGAAGGTGGGATTACACACAAATGGACATGCAGAAACACCCACACAACTAAACGCATTCACAGTCAAGGTTGCTCTTGTAATGGATGCCAGCCCTGCGGCCAGACAGGACTCTCCGGGGAGCGCCCTTGGGCTTCAACTGCCTAAACCCTCTGGCCGTGGCTGTCACCACACTAACACTGCCAGCACAGCAGACCCAGGGGCACACACACACTCGGGCTGCATAGATCAAAGACGAGTGTGTGTGTGTGTGTGTGTGTGTGTGTGTGTGTGTGTGTGTGTGTGTGTTTGTATTTGGATGTTTGTGTGTGTGTGTGTGTGTGTGTGTGTGTGTGTGTGTGTGTGTGTGTGTGTGTGCACATGTGGTTTGCAGAGCCTGGCAGTGTCAGCAGAACCCCAGCCAGCCTTACGCTAGACTGGACACACAATGATGATGACTGATGAGTCCACTTCACTTTTTCTCCCTCCTCCTTTCTCATCTGTCTCTTCTTGTCACTCTCCAATCTTCCTCCTCTTTCCTCCGCCCATGTGTCCCTCCTGCATTTTCACACTTTGCCCCCTCTCTTGCTTTGACTCCCTTTCTTCGCTTCCTCTTAACTTTGTCTTCTTTTTTTTCCTCTCGCTGCCTCTCACTTCTTCCTCTCATTGTCTTTCTGTCACTACCCTCTTTAAACAATCTGTCTCTCTCTCTGTCTCTCCCTCCAGTTCCAGAGTCCATACTCGTACTCCCCTCCATTTCGCTTTGGGACGGTTCCCAACGGCAGCACAGAGCGTAACATCAGGAAGAACTATCCAGATATGCATCAGTACATGACCAAATACCATCAGACTGGAGTCCAGGATGCGTTGGTCAGCCTCAAGACTGGGTACTGTAAACTTGTCAAGACAATTCACATCAAGTTGAGATTTATTATACCTGAGAGGATGATTCTGTTTGCAGACAGCATGTATGCTTAAGAAACATGTGAAAACAAACAAAAAAAGACATTTCATCACACAATCCCAGCCCCATGGGGAACTAGCAGCAGCTCGTGGTAACATGCCGCAGTAACTGTGCTGAGTGTTTCTGTCACCGACGGTAAAATGCAGACGCCGTCTCCATGTGCTCATTATATGGAGCCTTGTTGCTGCTGGAAAGAAAAAGGAGCTGCCAAAACAGGGAGAGTGTAATTTGTTCTAGAGTTTGCTACCTTTATTCTCCCTCTTAAACAGACTAATGGAAGGGTGACTGCAGTGCTTTTACTTGTTCATTAATTTTATGTGCTTTGATGTTTGCGGGCATTTTCTACAAACATAATTTAACTTTTTGCTTTTTCCTTCCTGCAATGGCTTTATTGATACTGCATATCAAATAGATAAGGATTGTTTATGATATGTTTTGTTTATACAACATCAAAACTTTATAATGAGAGTGTTCCACAAAGGCATCGTTGTTTAATTGAATTCTTCAGGAAAACGGGAATAAAACACTTAAATCTCACTCAAGTCATAAGAGTCATAAGATACACGAAATACATATTTAAAATGCTCCATATTGTTGTAATGGATTTATATTGTTTTCAAATGCTGTGTATACTTACATGAATGAATATTGGCCTGAAATTCTATGTGCAGGAAAAAAAGATCCAACTATAACAACAGCAGATACTCCATAACTTCATTTAACATATGCCCTTTGGTGAACAGTTAAATTTAGAGAGCTTTATATTTATGCATACATATTTAACATAGAGGGCTCCAGGGGGGATTTATTAACACTATGTTCTATTCATTGTGTTATATAAAAACACTTTCCAGCTTTTTTGAAGTTAAAAACAAGGCTCTGTTGTTATAAAGGCTGGTGATACTGGCTCCAGGTTACGTTGTGTTTGGTTAACCACCATACATCAAACTTCTGTTTTTGCTGAGCTCAGACATACGCGGCCCACATAGGGGGATTGTTGCGTCAGATACAGATTGTGGCCCTTTAGTTTGAATTCAACCTGTCACATCAGAATAATGACAAAACCTGCAAGTAAAAGAGTGTGGCTCTATGTGAACAAAGGCATCCTTGTGGACGTGAATATTTACTGTACCAGCATGCACGCTGGAGAATACTCTCAGTCACAGCCTGAGTCCAAATCTGATTTGCGTGAGAAATTATAGCTCCAAGAAGAAGGAAAAAAAAGCCTTGTGGGTAATCCATCTGGTTTGTTCGTGGATCAGAGGAACATTGTTACAGTCTATTCAGCAGTGAAGACTCACTAGTATTGAGGTCTTCATTGGTGAAGCCTGATCACAGTGGACAGTGGGTAGTCAGAAAAGAAAATATTGTTATTGTATTTTTATAATAATCATGTCATTACCACTTTAAATATTTTGACATTTTTGGATATTAAAAACTTAATCACTTTCTTGCCGAGAGGTAGATTAGAGGATTCATACCCCTCTCATGTCTGCTTGATTTGATAGGAAGCTACAGCCCAGCAGCTGGTTAGCTTATCTTAGCATAAAGACCAGAAACAGTTAGACTGTCTCTGACCAAAAGTTTAAAAAAACTGCACAACACCTCTTAAACTCACAATTCACCATATTATATCTTGTTTGTTTAATCCAAATCCATACAAAAGTGTGAGAGTGTAAAAATTACAGTTTGTGCTTTTACGGGGGTTTATGTGCGGTACTGTTTCTTGGCTGACTGCAGTAAATTTCTGTAGTAGTTTCCACTGGTTGCCTGGCAACCTCACTGTGTCAAGAAGGCTACAGGATGTTGACTGTATCCTCATCATGGGTGTATTATAAGATCTAGATACAGCCATGAAGCCAATTGTTTCCCAGTGGCTACTTGTGGTATTGCCAAGAAAAATCCGACTGTGGCCCATAAAGTACTTTCCTCATTGACTACCACTGTAGAAGGAGACGCCTGTAAAATCCATCAATCAGTCAATCAATTTTGTTTATATATCGCCAAGTCACAACAGAAGGTATCTCAAGGCTCTTTTCACATTTAATTTAATTTAAAGAGATCCAACATTCCCCCATGAGCAAGCACACGGCGACAGTGACAAGTAAAAACTCCCCTTTAACGGGAAAAAAACCTCAAGCAGAACTGAGCTCTAGGTGGGCGGCCATCTGCCTTGACCGGTTGGTTTGAGAGAGAAAGAGACAAAGAAGGAGAGAGGAGAAAGAGAGACTATGGGAGAGGGAGATGCACACAGAAGCACAGCAATAACATCACTAATAGTAATAGAGTAATGATAATAAGAAGAGGAGCAGAAACTGTTGACAGGATACCATGAACTGTAGACAAGGTTGATTATGACTCTTTTTATCATGATTTCTTGATCCATGGTAAGCAATTCTTATTGAACTGAATAGGTGCCATTTTTGGTCCAGTATCCAGCTCCTATAATACATTCATGAGCCTCATATTTACAGACAAGAAAGTAAATAAGCACATTTCTCAAAATGTTCTCATCACAAGTTGCCTATTTCTGTTTCTATCACTAGTGTTTCAACTGAATAGTTTTTGGGTAAAAAAAGAAAAAAAGAAGAAAGAAAGAAGTATTTAGTATTTTGGAAAAATGAGAAGAAATAAACCTAAATTTGTGTAGCAGAAATATGTTTCCAGTGTGTCATGTTAAATATGTTTCTTCTATATTTTCCTGTTAATCATCTCACGACCGCAGGGCTTCGTAGTAAATCCATAAAACATGTGCGTCTCTTACAGAAAGCTGGATGCTTTCATCTACGACGCTGCCGTGTTGAACTACATGGCGGGCAGAGATGACGGCTGTAAGCTGGTTACCATCGGCAGCGGTTACATCTTTGCCACCACTGGTTATGGCATCGCCCTGCAGAAAGGCTCCTACTGGAAACGCCTCGTCGATCTGGCAATACTGGGCATCATAGGAGATGGTGAGGCGTTCGCACACATCCACATCCTGTATCATATCATTGACACTACAGTGAAGCTTAAGTTGCTAAGTTGTTCCAGGCCTTTAGTCTTATTACAGTTGTGCTGCTGCTCAGCTTTTCCTCTGTCCTCTCCCTCCCCCAACACACTCCCTCTCTCTCCGTTCTCCCTCTGTCAGAAAGCTATCAGGGGCTAGTCTTAACACACCATTTCATCATCATTACTCTATGTGGGTTTGTGTGTGAATGTGTGTGTGTGTGTGTGTGTGTGTGTGTGTTTGCGCGTGCATGTATGTGTGTGTTTGTGTGTCCACCATGTCCTGTTATGTTTACTCCTCCAGATTGTTCTGTATAATAAGCTGTGAGATGGTGCGAATGGAAGAAAGAAAATGAGCCAGACAGAAATCAAACTGCTGAAACCACTAAAGCGCTTCGTTTCACACCCGGCCCTTTTTTATTCAGGGCAAACACCCGCATGCGCACCCACACACGCACACAGACACACAAACACACTCAGTCTCCCATCTGTCTTTATCACTCAATCACTATCAATTCCTCCCCCTCCTCCTACAAACCCTTTTTCACTCCACCTCCTGTCTCCTTTCCATTACGATCTATTTACTACTTCACCTCTCTCCCCTCCTCCCTTCTCCTCTCAATCCTCCTTCGTAATGATACCCCCTTTTCCCCAACACACCTCGCTATTTCCCTCCAACACCCATCCCCTCCAACTCTCCCTGTATTGAACCTTCCTCTCTTCCCTGGCACATTACTCCATCTCCTCCCTTTTTCAATTTATTTTTCCTTCCTTCCTTCCTCACCTCTACCTCCTTTTGCCAAAAAACCTTCTCCTCTCAATTTCCCCCTCTCTTCACCTTTTCCAACAGGTGAAATGGAGGAGCTGGAAGCCCAGTGGCTCACTGGGATATGCCACAATGAGAAGAACGAGGTGATGTCCAGCCAGCTGGATGTGGACAACATGGCAGGGGTTTTCTACATGCTTGCCACGGCCATGGGTCTCTCCATCCTCACCTTCATATCTGAGCACCTTTTCTACTGGAGGCTGAGATACTGCTTCACTGGTGTCTGCACTGGGAGGCCGGGTCTGCTCTTCACTATCAGCAGGGTGAGGAGAAGGAAATTTATCCAGTAAATCTTTTTTGGTAACTTAAAGCTGCATTTTGACATCAAAAAACAGTTGGCACAGTTTGGTTCCTGGATAGCATTTTTTCCCCCTTTTGCTTCTGCAGTAGTACTTTCAGTTGCTTGCTGTTAAAATTTGCAGTGCTGAACTCCACTTATTGGTCAAACACCATCCTCAAGAGTGCAACAACTGATGTACAGCATTGATTCAGCCTGTACGAGAGCACTGGCTGTTGCAATATCAATATCAAGACTCAGGGTGGGAATTTCTTGTAATGTTATTGACATTTAAAGAGTAAAGCAGTCTTCAAGATTACTGTAAAAGAGAATAAGAAGAGTGAGTTAAACACACAGAGGATCAGCAAGAAAAAACAAACTTAATTATCATTTCTAATCTCTCTCTCTCTCGTTTACATACTAAACTTTCTAGAAAGGTTTTTGTGCGGCTAATACACAAAATTGCATACACAATTATGTATATAGAGACTAATTATGGGGGGATATTGAGAAAAGCCTGAATATGAACAGTACATAAGGGTTAAATTACATACTAAAAGACAAAAATGATTACTTTGTAGCTGTTGTCTCACAGACTTCCAAAATTGTATCTCAAAAAAGGGTGTTGATTTTTAATCCTTTACGTGTCTAATTTGACTAATCTTCACAGTTCTTCAGATGCGGGGAAAATCCAAACAGGAACGCGCCAAAGGGACTTTTAGTTTGTGTGAATGGCCGAAATGAGTCTGAAACTTACACGATTGTCACAGTTAAGGAAAAATCTGCAGGCATGTGTGTGTATTTGTGTCATATGTCTGAAACACATACAATAGTTACTATTAAGATACAGAGGGAATCTCTGTATGTGTGTGTGTGATAAAAGAGGAAAGACGGGGATAGTATGATTATGGAGCCCAGCTGAGGCAGAGCTGAATTTACTGTGGCGCATATGGACGGGGGGATAGAGGAATGAAACAGCTAAGAGGATGATGTGGACACACACTCATATACATATACACAAAGCTCTATTTCGCTCTTTTACACACACACACAAGTCTGGTTAGAAAAAATGAAAAATGGCTACACACACGGCTGGTGCAGTGAGGTGAGGGAGGACTTGACCACACTGGCACACACACACACAGATGGACAGACAGATGCGCTCACACACACCTAAATATACACACACAAAACATAAATGGGGACGCCCAGACAGACCAGTCTTTCATTATTTATATGTCATGTCTCTATGTTAGGCAGGGCTTTTATTCCAGACGAGCAGCATTTCACACATTAAGTGTCTTACAAAAACTGCAATGTGTTTTCTGTGTGTGTGTGTCTGCCTCTCGGTGTGCGCATGCCATTAGAGCAGCGATGCTGGAGGTTAAGTGGCTCGATGAAGAACATCTCCTTGCACTCAGAGGCCCCCACCTGTGACATCATCACCTGAATTAAATTTCCTGGGCGCCTCTGCCAGCAGTTCATCTAAAAAAGAGCCGATTATCTCTTCTTGTCACATTAAAAAAACAAAATGCAGTTAAAGGGACTTTTCATCCCAAAATCAAAAATACATATTTTTCCTCTTACCTGCAGTGCTCTTGATGCAGCTCGATCATTATGGTGTAAGTTTGCCTAGTTGTGCAGGTATCAGCTGTAGAGATGTCTACCTTCTTTAAATTACAATGGATCTGGATGGCACTTGGCTTGTGGTGCGCCAAAAAAAAAAAGATTTGTAAAACTCAACAGCGGTGTCTCTTTCCAGAAATCGTGACCCAGTTACTCAAGATACTCCACAGACCGTGTTATGAGCAGTTTCATGTAGGAACTATTTTCTTTCTACCGAACCACCGAAGCGTGCATCCACTCTTGTTAGCGGGTGTAGTTTGGTAGAAAGAAAATTGTTCCAACATGAAAGTGCTTACAACAAGGTCTGTGGGATACTTTGAGTAACCGGGTCACGGTTTCTGGAAAGAGACACCACTGTTGAGCTTTACAAACGTATTCTTTTGCATTTCGAGCAACACAAGCCGACTACCATCCAGTCCAGATAGATAGTAATACAGGTAAGAAGAAAAATATTTATTTTTGATTTTGGAGTGAACTGTCCCTTTAAGGTTTACAGTAACTTATAATGATACTACTACTACTGCTAAGAATAATAATAATGATGATGATAACAATAATAATAATAACTTTATTTATATTATCACCCAAAGTTTACAAAGTGCTTTGACAGACAAAGCAAAAGCAGTACAATACAAAGCAAGACACTCAACACAGAGCAGTTGTTGTTAATTTGTTATCCTTTTTTTGTGGTGAAGTCACTGGGTTGGGAATTAACTCTCCTCTCCTCTCCTCTCCTCTCCTCTCCTCTCCTCTCCTCTCAGGGTATCTGGAGCTGTATCCATGGCGTTCATATAGACATGAAGAAGAAGTCTCCTGAGCTGGACTTCAGTCCTCAAGCCAACATGCTGCACCTGCTCAAGTCTGCCAAGTCCATGGCTTTGTCTTCTCCCAAACGCAACACAGTCCTCTTGCAGCCTAGCATCCTAGATATGATGTCAGGGAAAGGTACTGTCATACTGTTATACACAGTAATACCTGTTATACACAGAGTAGGTCAAAATGAATAGACTCTACCCTCACAGAGCAGGTACACAGGCCTACATACAGAGGTCACCCTGCTTTTTATATACAGTCTACGTATGCATAAGTGAAGGTGACTTGTTTCATCTTGTTGTGGACTCCAGACTTTAATCGCATTGACTGTCATGTACAAGCTAGCCTCATGATTAGAAAAGTATTAGATGGCGTACGCCGCTTCCCAGGGCAATAGATAATGTATCAGCAAACAGGCTGAGCATCCGTCCAAACATCCATCTATTGTATCTGCTGTCTGAGGTGCATCTCTCCTTGTCTCCTAGGTAACTCACTCCATAGTCTGCCTACGAAGGGTCCTGGTCTCTATAGCAACGCCGCTGGTCCACAGGGTTTCCTGTCATTGTCCGGGCGACACAAAAACCTCCTTAATAATGCTGCGCCATTTCCTGGGCAACCAAAGGCCCCCCCTATCCAGACCAGCCCAAACAAGCCCCAGCTGTCAATCAACAATGATAACGGCAAGGCCCGCCTTCCCGGGCCGGCCTGCCCTGCGTCCAAACCTCGAGCACTTTGGAAGAAAAGCGTGGAGACACTGAAGACCCAGCCAACTGGCGGATCTCCAGGACACGGCCCGAGCCCCACCCCGGCGTCTGGACCTGGACCTCCACAAATGAAGAGCCAGCGCTACCTTCCTGAAGAGCCGCCGCACTCTGACATCTCCGAGTGCTCCAGCCGGCCGCCGTCACACAAAGATTCTGACTCCATGGCGGCAAGGGGCGGATTCAAACCGATCAATCAGCTGAGGAAGAGGGGTGGAGGAGGAGGAGGAGGAGGAGGAGGAGGCGGAAGTGGGGGCGGAGGATCCAAGATCTACTCCATTGACTCAGACCAGGCCAGTCTCCATTCTGCTCCTGCCTACCAGCGGGACAGCCAAGGGGGAGGTGATGACCACAGTTACCCCCCTGACCTGTTTCCACCTGAAAGCACATACTCACACCAGGCAGACGCACCCATTTTACAGCTGAGTGCCAGCCTGCTGCACCACAGTCACAGCGCTGAGGCAGACCTGCACTCCCTGAAAGACAAGAAATACAGCACCTACACACACAGCAGGTATTACATTCATTAGGAAATAAACATAAAACCATGTTTTAAGTGCTGCTGCTGTGTTTGTTTTGAGTAATCTGTTTTAATCCTCTCTCCCTCCAGTGTGAAGGAGAAGGCTGGAGGTTCATTCGATGCTCCAGCTGCAGGCTCGGGGACACAGAGCGCCAGGCCCGGCCACTGTCGCTCCTGCCTCACCAAGCTGAGCGGTTACTCTGGCCTTTACACGGTCCGCTCGCCGCAGGCTCGCTGTGATGCCTGCGCCCACCTGGGAAACCTGTACGACATCAGCGAAGACCACCTGCACTCGCACTACTCCCACACGCACACTCACCCACACAGTGGGGACATGTTTACACACTACCTTCCCCAGAATGAGCTGAGTCTGGTGGGCGAAGGGGATGGGCTGGTCAGCCATTTTGAGCCCTCCCCTTCCTCCCCATCTCCTCTTCCCACCTCCTCGTCGGCCCAGCACCTCCAGCTGAGTCGCCAGCCCTCCTATGAGAACGTGCTTCCGGACGGAGTTCCTGAGCGGCAGTCGCAGCTGCACACCCACCTGCGGGGGCTGAGTCTTCCTGACAGAGATAGGGAGAGGGAGCTGACCCTGGACGAGGGGGCCTATGCTAACGTTCTCACAATGCGCTCTGATCGTCCGTTCAGCAGCCGCAGCCCCCCCTCTCCATCACCCTCCCACCACCACAGCCTGGATGCCCCAATGCCTCTCCCGCGGCGCTCAAAGAGTCTTTTCCCCGATCGTCCCTCTCACAACCCTTTCCTCCAGTCAGCTACTGGCACAACACAACGAGACCCCGCCCCCCAGGCTGTCACACGCATGCCGCAGAGAAATTCTGCCCACGAGCTCTATAAGCAGCGAATGCCGCTGTCGCTTACCCTCGGTAACCATGGCAGCCATCAATTCAACCAGCATGGCGGCCATGTTGACCAACAGGTGTTCTACCCTCAGCAGGAGCCCCCTGTTGTGGCCTACATGGTCCCACCTGCTGCCTCCCAGCCTATGAGCTATGTGACAGCACCACGAGCCTCGAGCGCAGGCAGCAACCGGCCCCGGCTCTACCGCCGCATGCCCAGCATTGAGTCTGACGTCTGAGAGTCACACACACACTCACACACACTTATTCTCACTGAAACACCCGCATGCAAGAAAGAAAGCGTGTGACCGGACCAGGCAGCTCCAATTCTAAGCACACATACAGAAACACACACACACACACACACACACACATACAGGTGAGCTACGGAAAGGTCAGCTCCGGACTAAAAGGTTAATGGTGATGCTGAATAAATAAATAAATAATTGCTTCTTTATCATGCCGGGTTGGGGCCACAGGGACACCTGGAGGCACAATACCAGATGAAGAGTGTGTGTGAGTGTCAGTGTGTGTACTAGCCTCAAGCTGTGGGCAACGAGGCACAAACTGACAAATACGTCTGACCAGACAGATCAAACTCCTGGTGGAATAAAAGGGACACTGTACATGGAGTCAAACACCAACAGTGGGATGTGATGGAAAATACAGAGGACTGTTTGGAAGACGAGCCGACCTGTCCTACCCTCTCACCAGCCTCTTGGAGATGAAGGGGACATAACCCACCCACCCCATCCCCCGCCCCCCTTTTCTTTCGGAGAATACTCACACACATTTCACTTAAACACAACCGCCCCCTCTTCAGGACTCTCCTGTTGCACTATGATTTCTACAGTCAACCCATATGTTGTCTGAGCCTCCAAACTGCACTGCCAGCATGGCTTAAAGATTAGTAAACTACACTAGAGTAATCCTTGACTTGAATGGAAATTACCATCTATGTAATAGACTAGACTGGGAGGCTGGTCAGGATGCGGGTCTGAGAAGTGCATCAGCTGCCGCCCGCAGATGTACAAACACTCGAACACACACACACCGTGTTTGTTTTTAAGGGGGAAGTAGAAACCACAGACTGTTTGTTAATGTTGATGTCAGTAAAATTGAACATTCCAAAAAAAGTGGACCAAACGTGGCCGCCCGTAAACGCCTCTCAGGATGAGAGTGTGTGTTCTAGTGTTTCTAGATCTAGAGACATACAGTATAGCATCCTTGCTTCCTCTCTTAGCTAGCCTTCAGGTCATACTGCATGCTTCCTACTGCCCTGTGTTACAGTTAAACTCCTATACAGGGTCATATATGCACACATGCACACACGCACACAAACACACATATACATGCACATACGCAGTAGTCTAGGATAGTAGTTTAGGGTGGGTGTGTGTGTCGAGGTTACGAGATAGCCTCTCTTTGTGCACTTTGTAGATTTTATACCCTGCCACCTAACACAGACGTTTGACCAAAAACACTTTTATACTGAAAAATATGAATATTCTCGATCACTCGCTGGATAGATGTTTTCTTTTTTGCTCTTATTTCTCTTTGACATTGGGTTTTAGGGCACCGTTGAGGCACAGCTCTGTCAGTTTCCATTGTGAGGTCAGAAGTTTTACAGTGTTAGATAATGGGTACAGCACCATACAGTATACATAACACCAACTCTTAATCTTTCTCTTCTTCTTTTCTTTTTTTCCTTTATAACTTTGCTTACCCCTCCTCCTTCTAGCCTTTTCCTCCTTTCCTTCATCAAGCTTGTTTTTATTTATTCTCTCTATTACTCCTTTTTGGCTTTCCCACCCCTTCTCCCTGCTTCCTTCAATAGAGTAGATCGAGTATCAGAACAATAAAGTTCAGTCGTGGTCTTCAAAAAACTTAACATATTGCTGGAAATCACTTGATATCAGTAGTCGTAACAGTTCATCAAATTCAACATCGGCTCTCGTAGGATACAGTTTTTTTCTAATAACTTTCTATGTTGAACAAAGGGACTAGGCCTGTTTTAATGTATCCGTAGTGAATTAAGAGGCTGAGTGCATCACTGTTGCAGATTTACTCATCAAATTAATACTCCTGGCGAGAATAGCTGGTACTTCTGCGGCACTCTGCTGGTGAGAACACAGCGCTGTGTTTCAGCCGAGAGAGTCACATGGCAAAGCAGAGAGTTTGCAAATGACTTGTTACAGAGGCGACACACACGCACGGACACACACACACACAAACACACACTCGACAAGCTGGCAATGTGTGTATGAGTGTTCTAGAAATCCATAATCTACTGAGTAAGGGCATTGATTTTTGAGCACAAGGATTTTGATGGAAAAAGGACTTGATATCCCATTAGCTGAGCGTCTATCTCTATTCTCTTTCTTTCTCTCTGTCTTACACACATACAAACACACACACACACACACACACACACACACACATACATATATATATATATATATATTGGCTGCAAAGAATGCAAGAGAGTTTGAAAACAAGAAACGCACCTTTGAACGGTGGACGCTGCCCCTCTTTGGTAATCTTAACAGGTTTGGTGTGTGAGTAATATGCACAATATCAGGTTGCAATATTATACTTATGTACAGAAATTTTTTTTTGTTTGTTTTAAATGTTAGAAACTGATTTCATTTGTTTGATTTGAATGGTATTACGTGTTGAATTCATTTCAATAACAACGTGGCTTTTTATTCTGCTTCTTTAAAAAAGAAAAAAAAAGACTGGCATGTTTTTAGATTCTTGTGTGAAACTGATTTTTTTTTTTTTTTTCTCCCCAATTTTTTCCCCCTGGTGTGTTGTTGGTTGGGATCTCACTGTACAGTCCTCACTGCTGGGTTAACAAACACACTCACCTGGTCAGCTTACCAGTTAACTAGCTCCGCGTAGCTGGGTCTCTCATCTGAATCACTCAATGAATAATGATAGTCCAGCCTGTGTGGTTACGAACCCCCTCCACCCACATAGTTCTCTTCCACTACGAGTCTGTGCTGTTTCACCTCTGAGTGTGAGCGAGCGTGTGTGTGTGTGTGTGTGTGTGTGTGTGTGTGTGTGTGTGTGTGTGTGTGTGTTTTACACCGTGCAAGCATTTATATAAGACAGAGGATGATATGTGTTGAGAAGTTGTTTGTAGTGCATGAGAGTGTGTGTGTGTGTGCGTGCGTGTGTGTGTGTGTGTGTGTGTGTGTGTGTGTGTGTGTGTGTGTGTGTGCGCGCTTTTCTGCACTCTTTTCCCTTCGTCCCACACATAACATTTGACCTGGCTCTTACTCATATAACACAAATACAGTTAGACACACACAC
Source organism: Scomber japonicus (assembly GCF_027409825.1). Taxonomy (NCBI): domain Eukaryota; kingdom Metazoa; phylum Chordata; class Actinopteri; order Scombriformes; family Scombridae; genus Scomber; species Scomber japonicus. The sequence goes on from NC_070579.1 coordinate 12,708,682, forward strand.
ACACACACACACACACATTGCGTCTGTACCGTTGTGGTGAAGCGAGCATGAATTTTGTATGTCCACCATCACACAGATTTTTACACCAACCTTTTGTTTTATTTTGGATTTTTTAAATTTGCATGACGTGCTCGTGTTTCTGGTGGTACCTATTTTTGCTGCAACACCTGAGTTCTCCCTGAGTTGACCTGCCGGGCTACATGTGCCGACATTCCCCCTCCACCCTGGTTAGGACACCACATCTGACGGGAGCTCTGGATCCCCCCCTCTCCTCCCTCCTCCTTCCTCCCTCCTCCAGGCTCCCGGCCTGTGATGTCACCAATATGGCACCCGGCTGGCCCCGCACAACGCCAGCAGCCACTGAGGAACGTGTGGAAAACGTTCCTAGGCTCAGCACAGCTCTTAGTTTGGTCCAGGTGTGCTCATACACGTACAGTGCTGGGTGGGGGGATGTGCGTTGGCGTGCAGTCCTGCAGGTCTCCCTGCTGTGTATCTCACTTGTGTATAAGTTCAGGGGTTTCTAAGCTACTAGTTGTGTTGTAAATACTACCTTGTCACTCAGTACCTCTGTACAATCTGTAAATAAGTAAAGGTTACATTTTTCTACTTGTCTGGGTCTTGTTGTTTAATCTTTTTTTTAACCCATCTATCTATCCATCCATCCATCAGTACCAGGGGCATACCATATAACTAAATGGTTTATGTAACAGTTCCTAATGTTTTATAGATTAGTAATAAACCAATATAATAAGTACAATTTTGGGGCCAATTGAACATTTTGAGAGATGCCCTCATTGGTGAAAGTTAGATGAGACGATCGATATCAGTGTTGAGAGCAGTATCAGTCTTCTCATTAAACTTCTCATTGAATTCTCAGCAAGACAGTAATTATTGGAGGAGTTTATTAGACAGTTACATCGAGGGGTTCCTCAGGTGTCTTGTTAAATATCTTCTACCTCTCAGAACTGGGGGGGGGGTCCTTTTGAGTAATTTAAGATGATACATAAAAACATGAAGTTATGAAGAATGTTTTTGTTCACAATTTGGTGACCCAAAATGTGTCATTAATCTTATTGCTGATCTGTAAATCATTAATAATCATTAACGTACACTCTATATAACTATATATGAAATATTTATAAGATACTATGATTTGTAACTCATTTATTCATAGTTTACAAATAATTTATTAATGCTTTATGGATCGTCAATGAGCCATAAACCAGTTTTGGGTTGTTTGAAACAATCTTGACTCAAGCTCTATTACAGTGCAAGCTTTTTCTGGAGCTTTCAACCACATCTCAAGGTCTTCATCAGAGGATGTCCTTTCTTCAGCTGCCTGCACTTGACCCAAGCATGGAAGTGAGGTCATGTGATAACAGATGTATATCGTATATGGCAGCGACTGTAACCCTTGTTTTGGAGATTGTGGTCAAAAGTGTATTGAAGAAGCAGGTAAGTGGAAATAGATGAAATAACATAGTGTACTTCACTTTCTTTTTGTTTTATTAGATCATATATTATAAGGTCAAATGAGCTTTTACATTTGAGTTGGATTTATAGCTTACCAGCATATAAAGGAGCAGAATGGATGATTTATTGGAAAGTGGGTAAGTCAGAGATTTCTCACTTTCTTAATTGCTTTTGGTCCAGATACTCTGCAGCTCTTTTTCAGAAGGTAGGTGGTCAAAAGGTCCACTGTAGGAGGTCTTATTAATGAGCGAAGAAAAGGAAAAAAAGCAGGTTAAGCCAGAGGAAGATGAACAAAGGCCAAAACCAATTTTCACAATTTGGCATCCAAATTAATAGTTAGTAATAACTCATCTGTCCCAGTGAGCAATAGACTCCATGGCTATGTCGTAGCTCTCATATAGCTCAGAATATGTTTGGCTTACTGTAGATCACTTTTATCCCAAGCAATTTGATTCAGTCATTACATATTATTTATATATCATGCAAACAAATGTAAATGTCTAAGATGCGAAACTGAAGTTGATATATTGTGCTAAAACAATTTGACATGATTTCGTTGGCACACTGCCATTAGACAATTAGACAGTCATGTTTTGGAGGACTGGAGATTGGTTGTGCGTGACAGGTACGACAGGTCTGCACCACTCGTACATTTTGTTCGTACCTAAGAGGGGGGGGGGGGTTACGTAGTGTACGCAGTCGGAGCGAGAAACGTCTGGTACAAACATAGTGGAGACGGAGAGGTGACCAAAAAACATCCAGAGAGGACAAAGTTAGAAGAACACTTAATATAAAATAAGGACTATGACCAGACAAGGACCTGCGAACACATCAGTGTGGTTTTCTAACGGTGGAGGGACCGACAGAGGGACCGACGGAGACCCGGCGGAGGAGCGGAGAGTGAAGGCGGACGCTGCTCTGCCGGACAGGTGAGTAACATCAGCGCTGCTTCACATACACTGTAACGTTACCTGCTAGTTAGCCATGATATGTTTTTGTTGTGATGTTATCTGTAAAGTAGCAGAGTTGTTACTACAGCTGTTTGACGCTTCGCACGTGCTAACGTTAGCTTCGCAGCTAACGTTAGCAGCGTGCTAACATAACCTACAATGTAGCTGAGTATTTGCTCGCTGTGTCTGGTGTTTGTTCACTGCTTTCCAAGTGTTTACAGTCATGAAGACATATAAACACAGGTTTGCTATCACAATAATCTCACATGAGATTGAGGCCGGCTGGTGTTATCATGGACTTCGGGGGTTGTTTTGGTTTTCATTCAAGTATCAACAACTTTTCTCCTCGTTCTCCCCCACATCGCTTTCTATACCTTTTAATGGAGGCATTACAAGAAGTGTTTTTGCAGTTCTCTTTCTTCCTTAATGACAGCAAGTAGTCACATAGGAATTAACGTATTTCTGTGAAGTGGTGGAGCAGGTAAAACACTTTAAAAGCACATTGTTGTTCAGCTGTAACTTGTTTACAAGATCCCGTAAGACACCAAAGAAATTAAGTAGCCAATTACACTTTTGTTGATATATTTCTTATCCACTATCAACTCAACTCAACTCAACTCAACTTTATTTATATAGCACTTTAAAACAACCACAGCTGAAACAAAGTGCTGTACATAAATAGATAAAACAACACAGGAAACACACACAGCAACCCTTGGATGTAAAATGGACATTGTAAATGTTCGTTGAAAGGCTTCCATTGCTCTATTGCTCTGTTGCTAGAGGCATACAAGTACAGAGCGTTTTGGGAAGATGCCTCTGGTCAATTTTCGCCCAGGTATAATTTACATCCTTTTAACTTTTGGAGCTCAAAGGAAGCTGAGAGGGCTGTTATGTTGCACAGAAGCTAAGGAAGTGTCCTCAGACATGAAAATCACTCACCTTTCGGCGAAATCCGTTTTTGTTTTTTTTGGGGAGGGGGATGTCAAGTGGCCTCCGTCACTTGGTGTTTTTTATGTGAGTAGACCTCATTAATACCATAGATAGACGATTAATACACGCACCTATTGTCACCCACTTTGTCGTCGGTCACATGTCCTCATTGGCTTTGGAGACATGTGCTGCCTCATCCTAAGCACTGATTGGCTGGTGTGTGGTGTCGTATGACACAGTCACGTGTCCCACAGATGCACGCAGGAGTCAGGAAATGACGTAAACGGACCGTATATGGTTTGTTATTTGTGTTATTACGTTACGTGTTGGACTAAATACATGTTGACATATTGAGGAAAGTATTCCGGTTTTATGGAAACGGATTTCATATTTCACAAGAATGGATACTTGGCGAGCTGTACAGAAAGTCCTGAGTCATAAGATGATCGTTGTTGATAAAGGGAAGACTTTGAAGGTATGTAGCATTATAGCGTTTCTTACTTAGCTCAGGAGCTAGCCGAGCTAATCGCTAATACTATTACGGCTGTGAGCAACCATATGAGTCATGAGTGGTCTTGAATGAATCAGGAGAATCTAAGCTTTCTAACAATGTACGGCATGAATATACATGTTTAAGGGTTGGTGTGTAAAACATTCAGAATAACGTGTCGCTACCTCCCAACTTCCGGTCCGTCCCGTAGGCGGAACAGCGTGTTTTACGTGTCTGCAGTTCCGATCCTTCATGTTGGCTGAAACAGACAAGTCACCCTCAAACATGCTGAAAACCATATTGAAGTTTGCCTGCAGTTAGTCTTCTCTAATGTTTATGTGGCTTTGAGGATGTTCCTCACGTTGCTGGTGACAAACTGTGAGGGGGAGAGCTCATTTTCTCATTTGAGGGGAATCAAAAATGAGCCTGAAGTCCTTTTATCATTACTGGAAATAGAGTCTGAACCTGTCAGAGACCTGGACTTTAGAGATGTTGTAGAGGAGTTTGCTAGGAGAAAGGTCATTGCATAAGGGAGCTACTCCAATGTGTGTGTGTGTGTGTGTGTGTTGTTAATGTGAATTGTGTTTTTTTTATGACTGAAAACATTTGTTGTTGGGATGTTTGATATTGTGGAGATTCTAAAAACAGGTTGTTTGCTATTCTTTGAAGTGTTTCTGCATGTCAGAGTGTAGACTGATTTGATAATACACACATACACGCACACACACACACACACACACACACACACACATTCACTGCATGTGCTGAGAGTCTGGTGTTGAATTTATCAGTCAGTGTGAATCCTGTGCAAGTTCAGGAGTTTCCAACAACTACTACATCCACACTTGTGCACTAGTAAACTAGTTGTCTGTTGTATTGGGGTGTGTGTGTGTGTGTGTTTTTGTGTGTGTATTTAACCATGTCCATATAAATGGGATAAAGATGTGGTTTTCAAGCAGAAATGTACATTGAACATGTCTCTTTTAATCTTTGCACTTTCATCAAACTGTACTGTCCTCCGTCCGTCCGTCTTCTGCTGCTTATCCGGGGTCGGGTTGTAGTTCTGCTTGAATTTCCTCTCAAAATGCAGATTGATGCTTTCAAGCCCTAACCTCCCTACAGGGGTCGTATCCTTCTCACCTTTTTCACCCATGACCCGTTTTCATGTCTGGTCCTGTGAAGGTGTCAGTAAATATGTTCTGAAATTGACATTTGGCTCTTAACACTGTCCATCTAACCTTTAGGCTATAATTGGGTGAAGTGAAAGTTCAGTAGACGTCTATATCATAGTTTAGCCACTGATATATTTATGTATTATATGTATATATTTAAATGTATAGTTGTTAAAACATGGCTAGATGTGATCTAGACATTTACAAAACTTTAGCTTTTGAACCAAATTTAACTAAAACTTAGCCAAGACAGCTATGTACCATGTAGACAGAAAATAACTTGATCTATCTATCTATCTATCTATCTGTGCAGTTTGCTGACTACTCAGAGAGAAGTGCTTTTTGGGATTCTGCTGCAGAAAGACTCTCTGCCCCGCTCTCTGTAGGCGTTCATAATGCACCCTCAGCGTGTGTGTGTGTGTGTGTGTGTGTGTGTGTGTGTGAGTGTGAGTGAGTGTGTGTGTGTTAGTGCAATATGTGTACAAGTGTGTGTCTGTGTAAAGAAAGTCTGGATGGCTGCAGCGGGACTCCTTGCTTCTTTGTTCTCCCCTCTCCTCCTTCCTCCTTCCTCTCTGGCTGCAGCTGGTCTATGGCTTGTGACAGCCTCGGTGTGCTGATTTGAAGCATGCATAAGTGTGTGTGTGTGTGTGTGTGTGTGTGTTTATGTTTGTGTGTGTGAGAGTGTGTGTTTTTTGTGTGTGCTCCTCTCTGCTCCCCTCTCCTGTCCCACTTCAGCCCAGATTAGAGCGTCCATCTCCTGAGGGAGACAAAAATATAAAAATAAAGCTTTTTACCAGAACACTGATCTAAACACACACACACATATGGCTTGCGTGTAAAACATCACAAAACACATAAAGTGAGCATCTACACAGGCCTTTACTTCACTTTCTGCAAGAGTGTGTGATGAACTGTGTGATGAACCGTGTGTGTGTGTGTGTGTGTGTGTGTCTTCCTCTGAGACAGGGTGTGAGGACCATAGCGGCCTAATTCTTCCTGACGTGATCCATATGCTCGTATCTAATGGACGGAGCAACAACACACACTCAGACACTCTGCCTCTTATTTAATTAATAGAATTGGGCCGGCCCACATGTCAAGCTATAATGCAATTACTGTAACACACAGGAGCAGAATACATGTTCCTTGTACCCCTGCAGGAACACACAGCACATTAACACACTCATACATACATGTGGAAATTCTCCCCAATGCACAGACACAATCTCAAGGCCGCACACACACACACACACACATTAGATTGGGCCACATATAGACACACTGTAGGGGTGTGAGATGAAGCAGATAAATGAGGATAATTAATTTCCTGGATTAAGAACGTCTCCATCTGAGCAACCCCGCGGCTGGAGAGGAGTCAGAGGGAAAACAAGAGACATAAGTCAAAGAAAAGAGAGGATGATAGAGGACGATGAGGGTGATAGTGCTGACTTTGACAGGCCTGCTGTAGGCTGTTAGCTCTTCCCGAGACTCCAAACATCCTCATTAACCAGCAGTCAGCCTACACACTTAACACGTGTGTGCTTTTGCATGTACACTTGTGTTCTTAAACTGTTGTGGTTGCATGTGAGAGAGAGAGAGAGAGAGAGCAAGATAGATAGAAAGGAGAGAGAGAGAGAGAGAGAGAGCAGCGTGGCAGCCTACACACTAAACAAACCCATGAAAATTCATAAGGACCTGGCGACGCCTACTCACAAATACTAAAAATACTGGAGTGAGTTGAGCCTAGTCAGAGGAGAGGAAAGGGGAAGAAGAAGAGTGAGAGAGAGAGAGGAGATGAATAGAGAGAAACGAGAGAGCGGCAGCAGCAGAGGAGGAGGAGGGAGAAAAGACGAGCTAGCTGGAACATGAACCAGGGGAGAGTAGAGCAGAAAGAGAAGAGAAATAATAGTTCCATCAACTGCATCCAACTTGGAACATCTATTCTCAGCCTCCAGCGGTCAGCTCTCGCTTTGTGTGCGTGCATGTTTGTGTGCGTGTGTGTGTGTGTGTGTGTGTGTGTGTTTCCCTGGATATCGTGAGCTTGAGAAGAAGTAAAAAAAAAAAGAAAAAGAAGCTGTTTCAAAACCCAATTTTTCTCAACATGTTGACATTCAATTCTCTCTCTCTCTCTCTCTCTCTCTCTCTCTCTCTCTCTCTCTCTCTCTCTCTCTCTCTCTCTCTCTGTGTTCATACTGATTTGATGGGGATTGACAGCCTTTTACCGTCAAAGTCATCCATCCACCAGGGAGGAAGGGTGGGAGGGACGGGCAGTTTTGATTTTGATTTTTGCCTTCAGAACTGATATACAGTTTAGTCAAAGAAGACGTTTTGTTCTGGGCGTCTGAATCAGGGCGAAATGGCTCTTTTCACAGCTGTGATGGTGGACGTTCTGTAGGCTTTTGAAACACTGACAGATGATGTTTGATTGACACTACAGCCTTATACAGTCTATCTATCTATCTATTTTTTCTATCTGTCTGTCTGTCTGTCTATAGATGGGTGACTAAGGAAAAGCCTAAATAAAGTGTCTTAGTGCTGTGTTTATGGTTTGATGGTGGTGGTGGTGGTGGTGGTGGTGGAGGGCACTGTCTAACCCGTCAGTCTAAAATCTTCAATAGGTGTTTAATTGGGGGTTAACATCTGGTGACTGTGAAAGTCATAGCATATGATCCACACCATTTTCATACTAATCAACCCATTCAGGGACCCCTCATGCCCTTTTGATTAGGGCATTGTCATCCTGCAGGAGACCAAACCCATCAGGATAGAAATGTGTCATCATAGGATAAAAGTGTTTTTGTATTCATTTGTAGTGACCTTTCCTCCTATGGGGACAAGTGGACCCAAATCATGCCAGAAAAAAGCCCCCACAGCATAACAGAGCTAGCAGATACCCTATCTGTAGGGGTCAAGCATTCACACCTCTACTGGTTTTTCCTTTAATTTATCCCCCATCTGTATCTCTATCTATCCCATAATACAAACGAGCTTTTAAATTGAAATTCCTTAATGATATAGCAGCAGATTTGATGACTTTATGTCCAGATGCTCTGCAACTGTTCACCTGATAAATGAAATATTAATTAAAAGCAATATCCACAGTTGGATTCAGTCAGTGGGTCATATCCTCCTCTCTGCTCTCATGTTTCCTGTCTCTGCACTTTAAGCTGTCAAATGAATTCAAATATGCAAAAAAAAAAAACCTTACACAGATAGCAAACATAGCGAGTCATGGTGGAGGAGGATAAACAGCAGCCAATTTTTTTTTCACATGTACAATTATTAAAGGAGTACTCAAAGCAGCTATAATTGATATTTTTTTTATAATGATAATCTTTTAAATGACCATGTGTAATGTGAGAGGCGGTGCTCGTAGTGATGAACCTACAGAGAATTATTCACTCGGCTCTGCAGCTCCCCTCTGAGCTTTACAGAGAGTTTCAGCTTGTTGTTTATCTGTCCAGCTGCAGCTTTACTGTTTTGGTTGAGTTTCAGCGCTCCCACAGTGTCATTTCAGGAAAAAAATCACTCAAACAGACACAGTTAGCAATTAGCTGGTGAACTGAGTGGAGCATTTAGCAGCTTAAGAGCCAAATACTTCCCTCAGGAGATGGTGGAGATGAAAAACAGAGCAAAAAAAGTATATATAAAGTATATATTTATATATATATATATATTTATATTCACCAGGTGGACAGAAACACAGCAAATGAATGATTATGTAGCGCCGTAAGTTAGTAAAGCTTCATTGTATAGAGCACTATTTAAAATTGCTTCACAAACACACACACACATGCAAAATTGAAACAAATAGATGAACCAAATAAATGTGATTTACAATGTAAAATATCACAAACGAACAGACTAAACTGAAATGAAACAACACATGAGAACTAGCAGGGGGGTCTACTGATATAAATGGGTTTTAGGCGTTGTCTAAAACAGTCCAGAGAGTCAGATCTAAGAGATTGTGGAAGATGATCCCACAGAGTTTGGGCAAAGATTGCAAATGTGCTGTCAGCTTTTGTTTGCAGTAAGTGTGGAGAATAGATAAAAGGCCAAGACTTGAGGAATGAAGTGGTCGAGTAGTGGAGTGAGGAACAAAGAGGTCAGAAATATAGCTAGGGGCAAGGTCACTGAGTGCCTTGTATGTAATCAGAAGGGTCTTGTAGCTGATTCTGAATATTACAGGAAGCCATAGCTGCTGGATGTTTAAAAAAGCAAGTTATATGTTTAAAAGGTAATGATAATCTCTCTCTCTCTCCCTCCCTGTGTTAGTTTGTCTTTAGTCGTCCAGAGACACCATTGATGTAATATTACCATATGAAAGTGTATGACAGTGAATAAACATGCTAGCAAACAGTCTCCACCTTTTTTCTGTCCACCCAACAAATATAAATCCAATATTCCCTTTCTTTTAGCTCAGTTTTTGGTCTCTGTCAACTCCTGAAGGAAATATCTGCCTCTCTAGCTGCTAAATGCTCCACTATTACCCCTTTTCCACCGAGCTGGAGCTGGTTCGGAGCCAGAGCCTGACTAAGCACTGGTTCTTTGCTTTTCCACCGCCAAAGCTCCAGCCCAGAGCCTCAGAACGGGAGCCAGAGCAAGCACCAACTCTTTGCTGGTCTAAAGCAAGAACTGATTACGTCAGCGGGCTGAGGGTGAGGCTAACATTTATTAGCCGACTAGCGGGGTTAGCGTTTATTAGTCGGCTAGCGGGGCTAACGTTTATTAGCAGACTAGCGGGGTTAACATTCAGTAGCTGACTAGCGTGGCTAACTGTCATTTACAGAGGGTTAAACATTTGTTGATTAAAAGTACTATTTTTATCATTTTTTGCCAGGCTACGTGATACAGTGACATAATCGCGTGGCTCCTTGCCGGTGGAAAAGCAACAGGTTCGTAAGAGGTGCTTGGATTAGCACCAACTGAGCACTGGCTCTAGCACCAGCTCCGAACCAGCACTGGCTCCAGCTCGGTGGAAAAAGGGTGTATGTTCATCAGGTGGACACTTACTGTGTCTGTCTGCAGTTTGGTACACAGTAGGTAGTGTACAGTGGGGTTTTTAGAGCTGCTTGTTGAGGCGAGACTCAACCAAACCAGTAAAGTTGTGGGCTAGAAAACCAAAACAATGAGCTAAAAACTCCTGTGAAGTTGACGGGGAAATGCAGAGTCGCGTGATAATGCTGTGATTGTGTCACATTACACAAAGTAATTGGATCCATTACAAAAAAATAAAAATATTCATTAGTGTAGCTTTAATGGATATTTGTTTATGCTTTAAACATTTAAGTGAATGATTTACTCTCATTTATAACTCCAGCCATAATGGTTTATCAAAATGGTGAAGTTACAGGTTGTTAAACAGTTTTACACATCAAGGGTTATTTGTCACGAGGAGTAGTACTACGTTTTATAATGTAGAGCAGAAAAATAACCCCCATGAGTTCACTTTTTTTTAAAAACATAAAGTCTGAATTAATAACTGATGGTGTATGGTTTGAAAGACATGGGTTTTTTGGATCTAATGAATTACTGAATTGCATAAAAGGAAATTATAGGATTCAGCACTTTTGCAACTTATATCTTATATCTTTATATCTTGCCTGCCGTCTTCTGTATCAGTTTTGACCATCCTGTTTTAAAAATCAGTGTCTCTCAGGTCCTCCAACTCTTTGTAAGTGTAGTACTAAATCACTGGAGTGCCTTTTAATATCGGGGATAAATGGCTGCTTTTCCAGCTCTGATGGCAGACTTTCTGTGGGCCTTAGAGGACGCTGACAGCTGATGTTTCATTGACACCACAGTCTTTGTCAGTCAGCTCGGTTTGAGCAACCAAAGCAACATGGCTTCCCCGGTAGAAAGCTATAAATCTCAAATAAGAGCACAGTGGAGAGATGTCATGCATGACTGATGACAACTAGTCCCTGCTTCACCTCCTCTCTTTCTCTCTTGCTCACACACACATAAATAGATCTGCAAAGCTATGCTTATGCTAATAGCTGTATGGTAATAGGGTACTTCCAGGTGCAGGAATAGACGTAGAGCATTTAGAGTAAATTTAGCTTTAATAACCTGGCTAATCACACCATTAATGTTACATCCAGTCTGACGCACACATACACAGTGAGTAGTGTTGTTGTTATTCTAATAGAGGCTTTCCACCTGACTGCTGCTCGGTGAGGGATGCTGGGAGGCAGGAACAAGGAGTTGGACAAACTCTTCTCAGTGAGCATCTCCAGCTACCTCTCTCTACATGTAGGAGGAAGTATACAGGAGAGCCGCCTCTCTCAGTCTTCACGTCGTTTTGTTGTGTTTGTTTTATTTTGTCTCTTCTATAAATGATAAGGCTCCAGGCGGGAGAGAGCGAGGCACTCAGCCCTCCCCGAGGGGAAAGTGCTCGCCGCTGGGCATCGTCCCCTTAGCATCACCCACCTCCCCCAACCATAACGCCCCATGACACACAAACGAGGACAGCTTGTGTATGTATTCAGCTAAAATGAAAGAAAACCATGTTGCAACATTCAGAGGACACCGAAGCTTTGTTCTACTCTTTGTTTTTGTGTATTTTTTATGGACCCTACTGAGTTTGTCATCCATAAAAAATAAAAAATAAAGTATTACTCATTACTTGTTGAAGATCATTTTAAATGTTGCTTTACTCATTACCCTCCTGGAAACAGTCATTTGTCAGAGCTCTGACTATAAATTACCGGAAGTTTCATCTCTTCAAAGAATCCTGTTTACAGCATTACCGACCTTGTGAGTGATCAGCGTGACCAAGCAGCAATAATGTTTAGTGTTCTTGTCATCTGCTTGCAGAGTAAAATCAAAGTTTTGGAAATAATTTGCAGTCCAGAGAAGATAAATCTTTGTCACTTTTCATTTACACGAGAGTAACCAACTCTAAGGGAAAGAGGATGATGTGAAGAAAAAATCAGTTTCAATTTATTTTGTCCAAATCAAACATTTTTTAAAAATGACAAGAAATTACATACACATTTTTGCTTGGATTAAAAGCTTTTACATTCAAGTTTCCCAAAAGCCATAATTTGACCGAAGGTTACTTTTTAGCTTGAATCAACAAGTATTTTACTTTAAAAGCAATAGTTTGACATTTTGGGAAATATGCTTTTTAGTTAGATGAGCAGATTGATACAACTCTTTTATCTGTACACCCAGTATAGAGCTAGAGCCAGGAGGTGATAAAGACTGGATGAAGGGGAAAAACATCAAAAATCTTCCTACCAGCACCTCTAAAAGACACTAATTAACATGTTGTATCTTATATTTTTTTATTCATACACAAACAAAAATGTATATATATATATATATATGTTATATATAAATATATATTTAAAGGATGTTACACGCTGTTAGTATTTCTTTACTCACAACAGTTTATCCATTTGCCCAGTCCAGGGTCTCCGCTGGTTGCCTGGCAACCCAATTTGGCTCTTGGAAGTCACTTTTCGTGGACCCACACTGACATGCACTCATCCCACCCATGGACACGACACATTATATGAAAGTAAAAATGTCATTATCTGCACAGCTGGGAACCCATCACATTGAACAAATGCAATTATTTGTAATTTTATATTTGTTTTTACGCCCTTACTCAGTGAACGTTTGCACATTCCTGCTCAGCTCTTTTCACTTAGAATATATGTTTACTACATTTACTACTATTACTTTAGATGCCTCTGTTTTTCTACCATCTATTTTTGACTGTTAAGCACCAACACACCAAAGCAAATTCTTTGTATATATAAACCTACTTGGCAATAAAGTTGTTTCTGATTCCTCCTGCTTCCAATTTTTATGCTAAGCTAAGCTAATCGCCTCCTGGCGCTGTCTCAAAATTTGTGTAGTAGTGTGTGGTTGTTGTACTATACTATAAGAGAGCATTGGACATCCTATAAAAATCCTATATGTATTGAAGCCATAAAGGCTTATATAAAGATGGATATAGTAAGGTGTGACATCACCCATTGGAGCCGGTTTGAAACCCAGAGTAACAGCTTATGCTCGGTGCCATCTTTTCTGTTTGGAGTCGGATAAGGAGTCCAAATAAGGAGTGTGGAGCGTTGCCTTCATAATTGACTTCTGTAATGTGAAGCCAATGCAGAGGTGCCTTAAACCAACATTTTTCGTAATGGCCAGTAGGGGGTGTCAACACTGGACCCTTGAGAGAAAATGACCCTACTTGTCACCTGATTATTCAGTAACCATTTTCCCAATTGGTTTATGGTCCCACGTCTTCTACAATACAGCATGATGTTCATTTAGTAAATTATGGTTCCATTTAAAGTTAAACAGATGATAAAGTCGAATATGCTTTAAATCCAAGATGGCGACGGTCAAAGTCTCAAACTTGAGGCTTGAAAACAGCAGTCCACAAACCAATGGGTGATGTCAGCAGTGGCTACGTATGTACATTTTTAAAAATAGTTTATGTTTTAGCTCTTTGAATGGGAGTCAACTGGACCGAGCATCTAGCAGCTACCAATGACATCGTATTTCCACGTTAAGGAACTTCCACAGCAGCTTATCAATTCCCTTTATCAATACTGGCATGTTTTTCTGGCAGTTGTGCATTGCAAAACAGTTACATCAACCTGATGAATCTACACAGAATAACTTGGAGAGCTGCTGTTCTGTCGGTCTGCTTCTAGAGGTAACGGAGCCAACTAACAGACAGTGGACCATCGGCTGTTACCAACCAGGGCTGACAGGCTAGCTGACAGGCCACTGGCTCACCACACTATGTGCAGTATGGTAATACTGAAGGGAACTTGAGGAGTGAACTTTAAACAATCCTCTAGAGTAGAATCATTTGCTCCAGCCTGCTGTGGTTCTTCTTTCTAAAGCTCAAGTCTACCGTTGTGCTGACACTGAAAACCTGTGCAGGCCTATTGTTTTCCACACAGAAAATTGATCAGGAATCAATAAGGGAACCAATAAAGAATCCGACCAATGAGCAGAATAGATGATGGCATTGGCGTCAATAAAAGGTTATCAATTGCTGTCCCTAGTAGCGAGGCGTAATGATGGGTAACGATGGGTAATCTTGCTTGTCAAGCTAAGGCTAACTAATGAATCGTTGTTAATGTCTTGCCTACACAGTTCACCGTTTTCTTTGACCTGTGTTTTTTGCACAGACATACAGATATCTGTGCTCTCTGCAGTCCACTTCACAGGGAAACTATGAGGTGATCAGAATGCACCCCATGTTTGATAGCGTGGGGGATTTAGTGACTTGACTCATGATGTTACATTACCACACAGACAGGAGAGTGGTATCGATTTTTTTTATCCAGCTTCTGCCAAGAAAGTGAATAAGCATATTTCCCAAAATAACAAACTATCCCTTTAAACCTTTGAAAGCAACACTAGCTTTCTGCTGGTCATCTTGAGTTCTCCCATCCCTATGAAGATGGTATTTTAGATTCTCCGGGGGCTCCATCTATATAAATATCATGAGTGTAGTTGTACTTATATCTAACCAAAATGAATCTGAGCCTCCGTCGAGACTGAAAAATCTTTGAAATATTTCTATAAATAGCTCAGCTGAGGTTGTGAGACACTCTAAAAGCCTATTTGTGATTTTGTTGTCATCACCAGGGCGTTTCCTGCAAACACATAAAGCCAGACATGACCTGATGTGCTTGTGGAGGGTTGCAGTGATCTCGGTTTCCTCCTCCTTCAGACCGTTTAAACAGTTTTATCCTGGCTTTGATTGTCTTTGCTTAATGTTTCTTGTCTAAAATGTTCGGGAACATTATAGTTTCTCTTTTGGAGATCAATAAAATATCCATCCATCAATCCATTCAGCTTTTGGTAACTTCATAGTCAATCTCATATTTGATTGAAGAGTGAACAGAAACAACATTTTCTTTTCCATCGGTCCTTGTATTTCTGTTAAATAAACACATCACACAACTCTTCTGCATTTTTTGGCATTTTGCCTACATCAGAATTGAATCTGATGTTGTTTACAGTTTCTTTACAAACACAGCAGTTTCTTGTGTGACTCATAAATCACCAAAAGTATCCAAGAGATTTTAGTATATTGTGTTTTATATGTGCATAGAGTATGTTATTTTATACAGGGAAAAGCTGATTCAACCTGTTTCCAGTTTGACGGTTTAAAAACTTGAAATGTCATTTATCTGGACATTTATATTTTTCCTGTAAACTTATTTTATCTACTAAGAGTAATAGCAGATGGAGTTTACATCTAAGACAACAGGGAGGAGAAATCCATAAAGTGCTTTGAAAAATGGAAAATTGATGTATAATCTTTTAATAACTGGACAAACAGAGTAAGGGAAGTGAATCAACTAAAAGCTCCAGAACAGCTGCTTGCATAATTTGTGTTTATGGTGATTTACACATAAGTCATATGATTAATTGGTGAGGTAATAACCTCAGGCACCAAACTGTTAGGTGGATAAAAATTATGACCCGTTGTGGTTGACTTTGCTTGCTTTTAAAGTTAGAAAATCAAATTGAGTTAGCAGTTTGGTGAAGTACTTGTCAATGTCAAACGTGTCTGTTGGTTGAGTAATTCGACCTTTCAGCACCGTTGACTGAGGCCATAAATTATGAAGCTGTAACCACGTAGATGCTTTTAAAAAAAAGTCATCATGGAGTCATCCATGCAGTTGTACTGAACTCTGCTGCTTTTAAATGGAAATAGTCACTTTTTGCAACATCATATTGACAGAAAAGGCTCTAAAATCCAACCTTATATTGAATTTTATTCTGACCAGAAGTAAAAAAGCAAAACTGGAGAATCAACAGGAGGCACAGAGCAGAAAGTATTTCTTCTCTCTTAAGCGGAAACTTACCATGGGGCCTGATGCATGCTCCCTACTGGCTCTGAACACTGGATATGGATTTCCGCTTTAATCCCTCCAACTGTGGCAACTAGAACAATATGCATCCTTTCATTTTTCATCCACTTTTTTCTCACTGTCTTTGTTTCTGCAAACACAAGGAGGGGGAGGTGGGGATGGGGGGTATTTTTCAGTTTAATGTTACTAAAAACAGAAAAAAGTCAACAGATTTTTTTGACTTTATTTCACTTTGCAGAGGATAGTACAGAGGATGTAGTGCTGTGTCTCTGTCCGTGGTGCTGATTGTGGAGCCGCCAGCAGTGAAGGAGCTGTCCAAGGTGTTTGAAGAGTATCATGCTGACTGGAATGTCTGCTGCCTGTCGGAAACACTCAGCTTGTGTCAGATCCTTCTTACTTAATCACTGAGACATTATTTGCGCCTGTCTGATGGGATATTCAAACTGCGTGAGCTCTATTTCTTGCTGAGTCTTGGAACATGTTTTCCCTGACAAAAAGACAACAACACAGTTACTGTTTGTTTATTCAGCTGATCAAGACGTGTCCCTTCTTCTTGAGTGCTGTAAAACACATTACTTTTAGCATAAGTTTTGATTTCTGTTTGGTTGCCTGTACTTGTTTATTATTCTGTTGGCAAGACTGGGAAGGTTGATAAAGATTTCTGACTATTATCAAGCTTCTGTCCTCTCTCCGTCCTTGGGTGCTTGTCAGTGAGGCGATAGATCAGTTGGTAAAGCAGGTTGGCCATCAATCTAAGGTTGGCGGTCCAATCCCTGGATGCTTGCTGTCCACATGCCGAACAATCTTGAGAGAGACACCGAACAAAAAATTGCTCCCAATACTATACAAGGATTCATAGTAGAAAGAGTCATGATTGACTTTTCTGCAGTTCGAGGTATCCGAGGTCTCTTTTACAGTGCTGGTCTATGAGGAAAATGCTTTGGCAAAATTGGCTGCAAGTCTGAGTGGTGGGGCCCTGTTCAGACTATCTAAGCTCATTTTGCTGTGTGTTGAGCCTGATGTAAATGTTGACATAGTGGTCAGCAGGTTTTCCACCATGAAGGAGAGAAGAATGACGTTTTAAAAGGGGACTGTGATATCTAACCTATTTGGATTATTTTGGATGACTTTATCTTAACGAATGGACTACACTAAACTACAATAATTAGGCAACATAGAGTGAGTGAATCATTTAACTCCCATAACTTATTATTCAGTTATATTATTTACTGGATCTTGTACTGGAACTGAGAAGAGGCTTTTAATTAAAAGTGGATTTTCCCCAGTTTTGCATTTATAAGTAGTTCAGTCACCTCCTGACTGTGTGTATTTTGACAATGAGCCTCTGCAGAAGCTCTGTCTGCTTGTTGGTTGTGAAAATCCATTCATGCATACAGAAAACAAGCGAGCAAGTCGTGTATTTGATACATGCAGCAATACTTTTTGACACGAACAAAAACACTTAATGAATACACATAAAGAAATATGTGTTAAGTCATGTATCAGCAGAGTCTTCTATTTGAATTTAATGAAACACTGAATTAGTTTTTACTCTGAACTGTTTTTATAAAATTATGTTATGCTGTTTTAAGCCATATGTCTTTATAATGAACTGTCTGACTTGGATTCTTACCACACCACTGCTATTATAAGTGCTTGGTTTCAGACTTAATTTAGATAACCTTGATAAATGTGTGGGTTAGGGTTACAAAGAAAAAATACAAAGAACCAGAATTCTTTACTTTTTATTAACTTACATTTTGGTCAGTCCTTGTATGGTGTTGGAGACCACTGTATCTATTTAATGTTTGAATAGGTCTTGCAGTGTTGTGGACTGCCATGTCTTTTTTAAGTTTTTTATTCCTGTATAAGAAAGATGTGATACTGAGACAGAGCACCTGGCCTGTCGCTGTCTTACGGCGACGGTGCTGAACATTTCATCAGTCGATGCACGTAGAGCGCTGCATGCTGTCCTAGGTGCTGAAATATTTGAACATGACTGGCAACCTGCTTCCTGTTTTTGATCTTCAGAACAAGCTTGTCTGACAAAGTGGCTTCACTGCATTCATATTTTCTTAGACATAGGCTTACTTGGCTCAGTAAGTGACAATTTGTGTTCACGGGTAAGACAGAATGTGTTGCGAGTCAAAGCAATGTAATATAATCATAATGTCTGGTTTAGAATGGAGCAACTTGATGGAAACACAGTCTGTCCTCATGAAAAAAACAACAGTATAGGTCTAAAATCTCAGCCGGCAGAAATGACCTATAGTTTTATTTACCACAGCGTTGTCACATAGAGCATAATTATTTTTAACAGGGATTTGAAACTGTTTGGAAAGCAGTATGTTAAGCTCCTATGGGTCGTTGTGGAGTTTAGGTACAATCAACCTTTGTGGTTTTTAATGATGAGGATGTGTTGAAGAAACAGCAGCTGCATTGAGCTTTGGCCTAAAGGGGAGGGGGGGGGTTGAGGACAGACTACACTCCTCGCTGCTTAGAAGATTCAACCACAGTTTGAAGCACAGGTATACCAGCCTAGCCTCATCCAAACTCCTTCTACTTTTGCTTTACTGCAAACCCTAACCTGCAGGCCAGTTTTCTAAAGGTGTTAGAGGCTAGTCTCCTGCTTCTCTTGAGGTACATAGGGAGTCCAGAGACCAGTGCTTCATGTCCTCTGGCAATCAGGGGTACAGCCATCCAAATCCTTCTCTGAATACACCGAAGTCCACTAACTGGATGTTTATGCTGTGGGCCAAAAAGGAGATACTGTGGAACAAGTAAGTCATTGATTTAATGACATTGAAAGAGAGAAGTGGACTGTGGCGGAGTTTAGCTCAGTGGGAGGAGCGCCCGCCACATATGTTGAGGCTGTTGTCCTCGCTGCAGGCGACCCCGGTTCGAATCCCGCACCGAGCGGTCCTATCCTGCGTGTCATTCCCCCCTCTCTGCCTCCTGTTTCCTGTCTATCTATACTGACCTGTCCATTAAAGGCAAAAAGCCCAAAAAAATATACTTTAAAAGAAAGAGAGAAGTGGATTAAATTCACAGATCCTGTTGATCACCTTTTACCAAGACTTCGCTACAAGCATAAGGGAGCTGCTGACATGTGAGTTATAAGACCACCTAGAGGAGTTGATTACATTTCCAGCGGGACTCCTGCAGCAGTGAGGAAAAAAAATTGAAACCCAGCCCCAGCTTCACTAGCCTTAACAGAGCAGTCAATGCGGATCAGGGGAGTCTCAGCAGAAAGCAGAGGCTGTGAATTGGCTGACCACTCTTCCACTTTATCACATGTGATCATGTTATTGACGTTTTCCGTTTAAATTGTCCTTTTAACAGCTAGAACTACTGCAAATCACTCCCAGAGACTGCAGCACATTAGCAGTCTTTAGCCATCATCATGTCATCATGAGACTGAGAAAAATATCCTTTTAAATGTTTTAGAGCTTCTCTAAAATGTCTTAATTAAAACTGGGAAAATATACAAATTAACTCAATTGAAGAGGTTTATCAGTAGCTCCAACCAACTATGGACAAAACAGATAATGAATTATTTCTCAACTTGTACCACATTCACTCAGCACCTTAGCTCCATCACAGCTCCTATCAACTCAAAAACCTCCATATTTTTTCCTGCTGAGCTGAAGAAACGAACAGACCTTCAAGAACTTCAAGAACAAAAGAGTTGTTTGCTTCAGCTCGACTACAAACACAAACAAAAACCTCTCGCTGGAAATGTCAGGGGGAAAAGAAAAGGTTGTCCTTTCTCAATGTCCGTTCCCATCCTTTTTCTTTTCTCTGAACTCTTCTCATCATCTGAAAAATAATGCTGGTGTTGGAAACCATAAGCTGCAGGCAGTAATAAAAAAAAAGGGAGGTTTTACTGGTTGCAAGAGGCAGAGAATCTGTTCCTGGTGTGGATATATCATAAAATCCTCGCCTTCATAAGACCTGCTAAACATCTGACCTTTCATTAGCTTTTACAACATTATATATTTTGTCATCCTGGTGAAGAAATGTGACAGAAGACATATCTTATTATTATTTTGACACCTCAGGCAGCCTGCAGCTTGTGCCTGATACAAGTCTGCAGGTAATAAACTCGGGTCAGGACGGTATAGCGCCCTGCACCAAACCTAGCAGAGGATACTGTAATTGTGAGAGAAAAAAGTAATCAACGATAGTCTTCCTGGTCTTCTCTTCCCCCTCTGATGGTGCTGATCTCATCTACCCATGGACTTCACTAGTGAGAGCGGTCACTGCAGACTTTTTCCAAGGTTGTCACTTAGGCTCAAGCTGTCAAGATTTCTCCTCCAGATTCCCTCTGTATTATCATCTTTTTTCAGTTCAACAGTTGGCACCGACTCTTCTGCTTTGTATTAATTCAACGGGGAAAATGCAAATAAACAACGTTTTACAGGGAGACGCACATAGAGGAGACAGATGTAATGTATACAGGGCGTCTGAAGCTGATTTGCAGTCCCCGCCCCATTGCTTTGAGAGCCTTCTGCTTGGCTTGTTAACTATAAACAGACACTCATATACATATTACTCATATGTATCTGTGAAATGTAAGTTTACCAACATTTCCTTATCTGTGAGAATTGAAGTAAAACTGTGTTCACATGACAGTGGAAGAAAGAAGCGTCATTTGGTGCACATTCTTCGTTAGTTAGTGCAGTTTTTACCTCTCTAGAGCTCCAGGTGACGCTGTATTAAAACTTTTCTCAGTATCACGTGATTTTCGTACTGGCTTTTGTTAAAACCTAGAAGCCACAATATTAATGCTGCTAGTAGTAGATTGCTAAGTTTGCTCAAATTGTGTTTCTATAGCTACCTGGTAGCTATATTTCACCAAGGCAAATATCTTTTTTGTCTGGTCACAATATGCGATTGGCTTCATCCAGCTCAGCTTGATGTTCAAAGGCTGTTTTCCTGCTTGGCATTTAGCATCCTCTCTTTTCATATACAAATATTTGTGTGTTGTGATAAGGTTGCAGCCAACCATAAACTTACTAAAAGTAACATATGGTAAATGGACTGTACTTATATAGCACCTTTCTAGTCTTTGCGACCACTCAAAGCGCTTTACATTACAACTCATTCACCCATTCACACCCATTCACACACTGATGGCAGGAGCTACAATGCAGGGTAGCCAACCTGCTCATGAGGGGGAGTTTAACCATTCATTCACATTAATACATCGATGGCACAGCAACGGGAACAATTTGGGGTTAAGTGTCTTGCCCAAGGACACATCGACATGTGGACTGGAGGAGCCGGGAATCGAACCGCCAATCTTCCAATTGGAGGACGACCGCTCTACCTCCTGAGCCACAGCCGCCACTATACCACATATACTTTTTCTGATTTTATTTTTTTCTGATATTATTATTTATATGCTATTATGATGTCAGATATCCGTGTTAAACATGCTCAAACTACCAAAACTTGAGGTGAACGTATGTAAAAAATGCTCCCTGAAAGACAAATCCCAGATTTCTGTTCTGTAGTCTTTGCTTCGTGTCGTCTACTTTCATATTTTGGATCATATTTTGGCTCAAACATGGTCAGATGTATTTGAGAAGTTGACATTTGGAGTAAAGAACTAAAAACAGTGAAATCCTACTATTGTTTGTTTTATGTAGCTCCTGAAAAGTCAGCCGAGACACAGCCTGCTGGGCGGGGAGGCTGAACTGAGGAGAGCTGCATTAAAGGTCAGTATGAGTTAAATAATGAGTTTTTTGAAATGTAAATCATGCAAAGATATTTCAGTGGAGCTCCAGATTAAAAAAATATGGACCTTTTTAATGTGCATAATGTTTCTCCTCGAGGACCTGGGCCGACTGGATTATTCAGGATTCACTGTTCAGCAGGTCATTATGGAGCTTTGTCAGTCCTCTGTTCTTGCACTTGAGGGGTGTGTGCTCTAATGAAGCGAACTGTCACACAGGCCAAATTCAAGACAAAAATGTGACCATGAGTAATTCGAGATGTTCGCCCGATGAAATAGCTTCTAGTCAGATTCCAGCCTAACAACCACACAATCAGAAATAAGTGGTGCGTAACAGTTTAAATCCCACATTTTAACAGATTATAGTAAAAAAACACGAAAATAATCAATTTTAACATCAGACTACCTTTGATATTCAATATGTTATCTTTCATATAGTTCATACAGTTTCTCTTTTTACATCTGTACTGTCACTTACTCACACAATTTCTGCCTCTTGCATCTCTCACCCTGTCTCTCGCTTCTTTACGGCGTTGGTGTCTAACAATACCCACAATGCACTGTCCCACAGAGGCTCCCTGCCCACGGCAATGGGCAGACCCAGCTGAACTCTAGAGGCCTCATCTGTGTGTGTGTGTGTGTGTGTGTGTGTGTGTGTGTGTGTGTGTGTGTGTGTGTGTGTGTGTATTAGAGAGAGTGAGAGGATGCACTTCTATCTTCTGTCGGTGTATTGCTCTTATCAAGAGTTGCTCATCTGCACACACACACACACACACACACACACACAGAGACGCACACCGCACACAGACAGCCATGCATGAAACATCATTTGCATTAAATACTTGATGAGGTGTGTGAAGCTGTCAGGCGTCGTTCTGCAGCTCGGTGAGAATAGTTGTCGCATCCAATGAACAATTTTGTCTTGTGTAACGTCTCCTGAGCCACAATGTGGAGATTCAGCCTGAGAAACAAATTCCCAACAACTGGCCTCTATTCTATACGGCATAACATTCATATGACTACTAAATGCTATGCAGCCCTCATTCGTACTGTATAAAATATGAACACATGGCCAGCAACCTTACATTAGTTTGCGCTCCAGGGTTTATTCCTCACTGTCTGACAGTATCACATTTATAGGTTGTATATCGGCTCACTCCAACTCATCTTCATTGAAGCAGAGTTGAGTTTACACTGAATTAAATATTCAAACTTTTATGGCCTCACCGCTCCATCAAATGGAAATATTGCAGATGTCTCCTTGTGCATCATATCATACAAACCTCCCCAAAATTCATCCTGACATTTGGTGTCTTTGTAAACTCCACTAGAATTTGAAGTAAAAATTTAGAGGGTTTGAAAACTGTACTGCATAATGTCAGTTCAAGGATTTAGAATAAGGGAAAACATTCAGTTTGGTGAAGGTTTTAACCCCTGTTAAAATATATATATTTGTTATATCTCCAAAGGCTGAACTGAACTTGGTAAACAAGCTTTTTTGTATGCTGCTCCCTCTGCCTGGAACTTTCTGCAATTAGATTGTAAATTGAAGAAATTGGTCTCTCTCTGTGAACTCAAATCATTGCTGCAGACACTGTGTGTGGTTTGTGCTGGTTGCTGATGTTTTGGGGGGTATTTTAGAAACTAGACATCAAATTATTCATTGTTTAGTGAATGTTTATTTTTTATAAGTATATAGCATGAGCCAGTACCACATAATACAGCATTTATAGTGGGAAAAGAAGTTTCTAAGGATCATCTCTAGACAGTCCTTCGTAGAATTACACACATCTATACAGGAAACCACATACAAATCAAAACTAAACACAGTGTTACAATAAATGCATAATGTAAAGCACTTAGCTCATTATTAACTACATGACTGACGCATCTTAAAAAATGAATTGGAGAGGGAGCTTGCACTTCAACAATATATTTGTCTATATATCTATATCTATAATTTATATATGTGTGTGTGTGTGTGTGTGTGTGTGTGTGTGTGTGTGTGTGTGCGTGCGTGCGTGCGTGTGTGTGTGTGTGTGCGTGTATATCATGGTGTATATATAAAACATTGACAAGTATAGCACAAACTCATACAACAGCATTTATAGCCAAGGTTATAATGGGTCTTTAAAGTGCATAAAACCTAAACATAAAATACACATCTACTACACAAAACACAATACTCAACAACCAGTGTTTCCCACACATTCATTCTTTCGTGGCGGCCCGCCACGAAAGAATTACGTCCGCCACGAATAGATTTTTCGGCTTTTGGCTCGCTCGACCTCGCTCATAAAAGCATAATAATGGGACTCTGTCTGTGACTGTAGCTTGTCGTAACAATTCCGGGGCAGTAGGTGGCGGCAATAAAACCAAAGAAGACGCACTTAATTCACCTGGTCGGCCAGAAGAAGAAGAAGAAGATAGACATATGTCTTTGCTAGAGGCTATCTGCTGGTGTGTGGTGTGTATGAAACAGGAGGAGTTCACGGACGTAAACAAAACAGTCACGTGTCAAACAGATGCACGTGGTCAGGAAGTGACGTGAAACGGACCGTATATGGTTTGTTCCGTGTCTGTTTCCTTACGTGTTGGACTAAATACATGAACATATTGAGGAAAATATTTCGGTTTTATTGAAACGGATGTCATATTTCACCAGAATGGATACTTGGCGAGCTGTACAGAAAGTCCTGAGTCATAAGATGATCGTCGTGGATAAAGAGAAGACTTTGAAGGTATGTAGCATTATAGCTGTTAGCTTACTCTAGTGGCTAGCCGATCTAACCGCTAATACTATTACAGCTGTGAGCAACCATATAATTCATGAGTGGTCTTGAATGAATCAGGAGAATCTAAGCTTTCTAACAATGTACGGCATGAATATATATGTTTAAGGGTTGGTGTTTAAAACATTCAACTTCCGGTCCGTCCCGTAGGCGGAACAGCGTGTTTTAAGTGTCTGCAGTTCCGATCCTTCATGTTGGCTGAAACAGACAAGTCACCCTCATATATGCTGAAAACCATGTTGAAGTTTGGCCTGCAGTTAGTCTTCCCTAATGTTTATGTGGCTTTGAGGATGTTCCTTACGTTGCCGGTGACAAACTGTGGGGGTTGGGGGGGGGGGGGGGGGGGGCGATCATTTTCTCATTTGGGGAGAATCAAAAATGAGCTGAGGACCACACCACCACAAATAGATGCCTGTCCTGTGGGAAACACTGACAACACACACATATATATATTCACTGAAACACAAAACAAAAACAATTTTAAAACAATGTTACAATAAAAGTATCATAAAATGCACCAGATTGCTCAGGACTACATGATTGATCCATCCTTTAAAACTGTTTCAGTCTAAAATGATTTCTTACAAATTCAAGCAGATGCAGCCTCTACATGATTTGTGCTTGTTTTCATCTTTTTAAAAGTGCATTTCTGTCAATGTCAGTGCCATTTCTTGTGTTATCTGTTTTATGTTATTTGTCTATAACTCTTTGTTATTGCTGCCTGTCTTTACCAGAACACTGATTAATCTCAATGAGACTTTCTTGGTTAAATAAAGGTTAAACTCAGGTTGCCCCCGTGGCTTCAGGCTTTACACACCAACTGTGAATCCCAGCATCCTCATTTTGTATCCGGCTGGGGACCTTTGTTGCATCTCTCTCTCTCTCTCTCTCTCTCTCTCTCTCTCTCTCTCTCTCTCTCTCTCTCTCTCTCCATCGTTTCCTGTCATCTTTCCACTGTCGCTTAAAGGAGGAAGAAGGTTGAAATTTAACATGTTTCAACCCATTTTACTTGGATTTACTGTTCCAATCCTGTGAGAACCATTTCCTGTTTCATTTGACTCAATGAATATCATATAAAATAACATTATAAGAATTATTACTTGTAATAAGTGCATGTTTGCTTTGAGCTTACCCTGTATATAAACACCCATACACACACACACACACACACACACACAAACACTTACTTTTGAGCTCTACAGAAATAGACACACTGCACAAGTTACACACAGACATTGCAGGTCTCTGGAGCTGCACCTTCAGGCCAGATTAGTTTGAGTGACTCAGAGGCAACTCTCCTGCTGTGTAATTGAACACTACTACTGTACCCTCTCTCTTCACACACTTAAAGACACACACACAGACACACACTCACACACACACGTGTATACATGCGTTGTGATGAATTTTGGAAGAAAGCGATAAAGTATGAGAGAGAGGAGTGATGAAGGAATATTAAAGTGAGAAGAAAGTAGGGGAGAGGAGCAAACGAGAGTGCAGAGAGATGTAAGACAGAGGGGGTAAGAGAGAGAATAAAGCAGGGGAGCCTTCTCTTTCCTTAAATACTCTTGCTGAGATGCTGCTCCGCTGATCAAACGGCGAGAGAAAAGAGGTGAGGGGGCGCGTGTAGGAGGAGGAGAGAGGAGAGAAAAAAAAGAGATATAGAAAGCAGAAGAAGGAGATAGAGAAGCCGGCGAACAGAGAGGAAGAAAAGAAGGTAGGGGTAAGAAGAGGGATAGTGAATGGTGAGAGGTGTGATGGTGCAGACAAAGATTTAACTTCTACAACATACTGCTGCCCCCTCTTGCTCTCCGACTGTCCACCTCCTTTTCTTTTTTTATCCGTCAGGTTTCATTTCATCACAGAGAAGTCAGTCATATATACCTGTATCACTGACATCCACCCGCTGGCACTCTGCCGACGTCAGTGACAGTGACGACCGCCATCTTAGGGATCTACATCAGGAAGATAGCGAGCGGGTGTTAAGGGTGTCGTACCTGCATAAAGTGTGTAAAGTGTGTGTATCTGTGTGTGTGATAGGGCATGAATATGACAGCAATTAAAAGAGCCTAAGAGAGTCTGTACACCGGTGGACTGAGCCTCAGCATCCCAGCACCTACACACACACATACACACACACACACACTTATACACACCCTGGCCTTCAAAACACACACTTGTCACACTCTGAAAGCAAGCATTAGGTGATGATGTCGTTGTGTACACACATACATGTTTCTGTAGGAAGGGTGACGGAGGTGAGAAAAAACATCTGTTACCATTTTAAAACATTTTTTGGACTTTTATAATTATCATCAATAAGAAATAATCAATTCATGACTTGGCATGAATTACATTTTTTATTTCCACTTGGTTGACGGTTTCAGAAATCTTCACACAGTTCACACAGCAACAGTCGACGTGAGTCATTTTTGTTTTGATTAAAAAAAGTGTTTCATGACCAGATCTTTTAAAATTCATGAACCCTTTTTCTCACCAACAAAATGCACCAAATGTAGCTGCATCACATTTTGTACATGTCTATAAACTCTTTTTCAAAAACTGTTAAATAGTTGTTGTTTTTTTTATAAACACTAGCTGCTATGACCCTTTTAGAAAGATTTCAAATTGCATGTCACAATATACTTGAAATCACCAAAAAAAGGTTCACCACCTATATTATAAATGCCTTAATAACATTGGCTAGATTAGTGTAATCTGATATTTTCTACTCATTTTAATGCATGTATACTACACATATTCTACACATATGCCCACATTAATAATTCATGTAATTCCTACATTTACAAAGGCCTGTCAGTTAAAGGCTTATACATGTTCTCCTGTGAGAAAAAATCTGAAACCAAAAGGGAGAACTGACTGAGTAGACTGAGACCTTACATACATATCCATACAGCTAATCAAATTGTTTCATTTTCAACCATATTTGTAGAAAGCAGTAACATACCAGTAACAACACAAGGGCCATGTTAGCTTTCTCTGGGCCTCTTCTCATCTAACTTAAAAACATTAACACACGTCTCTCAGCCTATTGAACAAACATTCACCAGAGAAAAAGTGCACCGCTAACATCAGTTAACATGTTAGGCATTTAGGTAAGTAACTGTTCAGCTGCTGCACATGAAACAGCATGTAAATAATCATCACTTGGATGTGTTGAGATGCTGCTGTTTCTCACTCTTCAGTACCACTGCTAACAACACGCTGTCTGTCCATGAGCTGCAGGCTACAGCCCTGTTTCTTTGTCTCCGTCTCTTCTGCCGGATCTCAGCCTGCCAGCTGCTATCAAACACTGACATTCTTCTGATATTTCCCCCAAAAAAACATTCCTTTTATAATAAAAACCATTAAAAAATACATGTTTGAAAATACTGACATTATATTTGACTGGGAAACTGACAGAGATTTTTAAGTTTAACATAATGCTTGTTCTCATACTAAAACTTCTTGGAAGTTATACAACATATGATGTAACCTCTGCTTCACATTGCTGATCACTTTTGAATGGATGGTGCCGGTGCGACAAATGTTTCCTAGCAACCCATTTGCACATTATTAAAGTCTTTACTGGGTAACACATTCCTTCTTCCCTCTTTTTTTTGCCTTTATTGGACAGTTGAGAATGAAGTGGCAGACAGGAAGTGTCCCTGCTGAATTGAATCGAACCGTGATGTTGAGGCTATGTGACGTGAACAGTAACTACTTGATTACCAGGTTGCTAAGATATTTCTTACATTGTTTTATGATGCAACTTTATTTAGTAAAAATAAATGTGAGACTCTAAATATCAGTCAGCTAGTACGAAAGACCCAGTCAGGTGTTCGTATTCCAGTTTACATTTGAGAGTCTGTACACGATTTGTTGCCTTGTAGACCTGTCGAGCTGACTCCAGTGAGGAGTACTGAAGGTGGCTCTTGAACGCAGCATGCTCTGTTTTTTTTATTACCTTCCAGGAGATGACAGGAGATGAGGATCCCAACTCTCCTAAGCCTAAACTACTAATCTTTTGCAACTAGGGGCTTGTAGGGGAGCGAACACAGTTCTGTCATATATGGGAGTGAAGATGTGATGCAAGGATCAATGTCAGTGCACTTTTCTTTAACTCTGTCTACAGTTCTGTCAATGTCAGCCATTAGAGGTTTGTCAATCTTTATATAGTCTGTCACTCTTTGAACCGGGTCTAAACCTGTGTTGTTACACTGCAGCTTCACAGTAATCTAAGTGAGACAGGAAAAGGTCATTGTACCTAGTGGTGGGGACTTTTCATTTTCCAAATACCTTTGCTCTTCTTATCGCACCCGAACCAGCTACTGAAAGAATTTGATGACGTTAGTCTTAATTAACCTCCACTGTAAGCAAGGATGGAGTGTCACATAGTATGTAAACTTCAAGACCTGCTCACAGATATTAACCCCTTTACTTATATATTAGTATCTATGAGCAGCTCTTCTTAATTTACATAACACCCTGATTAAGTCCTCCTTTTTTCATTCTTTATTAATCTCAGCTTGTTATATCCCTGGAAGATGTGTCTTTCCGTATCATAAGTCTCCCCAATGATATCCAGCTATACTGCCTTTGAGTCGGAGTTCCCTTCATATCACATTCACGTCATATCAGCTCACTCAATTGCTAATACAAAACTGCTCAACTCAAATGCAAAAACCTAACATCACAAACACACATATTCTAACCCTTTCTTGACACTGTGTTTTGTGTTATGTATTACCACTTTACATAAAGAGATTTCTTTGAACTACTTTTTTACATAACCATGAATCCAGAGATAGAGAAGTGATTAACAGAGGAAGACTGCTCAGGAGGAGTTTGAGAGGAGTGTGTCTGTATGTGTGGGTGTCGTGGGAGATGACCAAGAAAGGGAGCTGTAGTCTCCAAAGAGATTCGAGCTGCTGCAGTTGATATATAACTGTATCAATTAGTAGATTGGACTCAAATCAGACTCCATTCACAAATCCGTTGGCTATAAACCCAACAAGATCAGTCATGTGTGTCCTCACTTGGACGTGAACCATTATGAAGTACTACTAAAGGCTCATTTGACCTAACAGGTTAATTCATGTACCAGTTACACATGTTAATTAGTGATCTGAAGTTAGATTTTAATGTGTTACGTTTCAAGTCAACACATTACACTCCTTCATTAGCATGGACCCTCATAAGTTCATATGTCATGGATTTATTCATACATTAATTCATGCTGAGTCTTGCACTTATTAATGCATGAATTCCAGATAAGTCACGTACACTTGTATTAAAGTGTTACCCTACTTTATGGACCATTTCTGTCAGTGCATGAAAGTCAAGGAGCAGTTGTCCTTTTATAAGTAAGCCTGCCTCTAAAGGATGGACGTGCTTTGAGGTTAAAACATTAGTCAAAAATAAGGAGATTATCACTACAATACTGCATTGTGATACTCACTTATGCATTCTGAATTCATAATTCAAGCAGCGGCGCAGTACAAAAGCTTTTGTTTAACCATTAGAGACGAACCCCGCTGAGTAATTAAAGGTGGACTCCCACTAACATCAGACAGAGCACGGGTTCACATTTTATTCCAGAGTTGATTTGAAAGCTTTTCAGCCAAGTCATTTTTGAAACTGAGCCAACTATTTCCTATCAAGATTCTTTAATAAGTGTAAACGGTTAAAAGTATTTTGAAGTATTGTGAATCAAAGCAGTAGCTTAGCTGAGAGAGTAAGATAATTGAGAAACCCTTCGTTATGTGGCTGTAAAAATTAATTCTCCACGCAACCACCCTTCCACTTTCAAGACATTTATCCGGGTCAAAGCAGACCGGATGACTTCCTCTCAGAAACTTCCCCTGGAAACTTCCTCTAACTTCCTCCAGATGCTCCTAGGGGATTCCTAGGCTTAGGGTTGACTTTATGCCAGGAGAGTGAACACAAAGCTTTATCTCTCTAAAAGGACTGACGGCTCATAGCAATGACCCTGGACCCCAACGCTGCTGCAGCACCTCGAACAGGATACCTTTGGGAAAACAGGGATAAGCTGTCTCTAAATCCACAAAACACATTTACACAGGATTAACACATTCCCTTGACTCTTTTATCTGTGTGAGGAAAACACTGCTTGGTGCCCAGAACAGATTCTGCATGGTACCTCTTGAGTCCGAAGTTCAACAGTTGGTTGTAGTCTTTGTTAAAGTTTTAACAAGGAGGCTGAAGGCCATGATGTAATACAAAAGAAGAGTGTTCAGGCAGTCTTAAAGAGGTGAAAAGCTCCTTTCAGGTGTGCAGGCAAGACCACTTTTTGTTACTTTCCACAAAAAAAACCCATCTGACAGTCTTTCTGGTTATCCAGGTGTGCACAAGTGTAAAAACAAAGGGCAAAGATCTGATGTTAAGTGCTTCTCCTCTTCCCTTCTTTTCTTCACATTCCTCACAGACCCTCCTCTGTCCATGTTCACTGCAACCTTTTTTAATCCAGAAATGATTTGTGTTGGTAGCAATAAAAAGGTGAAGTGGTATATTATCAGAGAAGGAACATCAGCAAAATATAGTTAAAGTATTACAGTAAAAGTAGTGGTTTAGTCCCTCTGACTGATGTATTAGTATATATGACATAATTAGATTATTAATAGTGAAGCATCAGTGTTAGAGCAGCATGTTACTGTTGTAGCTGCTGGAGGTGGAGCTAGTTTACACTACTTTATATACAGTTAGCTAGTTTAGTCCAGTGGTTCCCAACATAGGGGTCTGACACTTCCAAAGGGTCACTAGATAAATCTGAGGGGTCATGAGATGGTTAATGTGAGAGGAAAGAAGAAAAATCAAAGTTCTGATACACAGATCTGTTTTCAGTTTTGGGCTTTTTCTCTACGCTTGATTTTTGGTGAAATTTTGGATAATTTAACAGTTTTGACATCTGATATTTGACCCAGACTACACACTGCTTTTTGTAAGATATCATAAGCCAAAAAGGTTGGACACCACTGTTTGCATCTGTAATGTATTGTATTTTAAAAGTTTGTTATATATATCCATTGTGTTAAATATTCATCTGAAAAGTTTACTAAAGCTGTCAAATATATGTAGTGGAGTAGAATATCTCTCTCCGAAATGTTGTGGAGTTGAAGTATAAAGTAGCATAAAAGGACTTGAGTAAATGTACATTATTATATTTCCACCACTGCTCAGCACCAATGTACAGACTTTACCAACATTTCATATTTTTCAACCAAGCTTGAACCGCTGATATTTCACATACACCAGGACATTGTGCTCTGTATCAGCATCTTATCATCCATCTACCAAGGAGGATTTTTCTTCTCCTGCCCCTGGTTTTTGGCAGGAACTGAATAGCTGCCTGTGCAATCAGTTGATGTTTCTCATGTCAGCAAAAAGTTGTATCCAGTAATGTTGCTGATATAAAACAAAACAAGTTAATGTACAACTTGTGGTGGATAACTTTATGTCCTTGTTATTTTTGACAATATACTGTATCAGCATTCAGCAGTGTGAAACCTCAACAATCCATGTCTGTCAGACCAAAATCATTGTTCCTAAAATGAACTCAACATTATTAAATATATTTTAGAGGATAGGTTTGTATTTTTCTTATTTGTCTTTTTCATGTTTTGTCAATGTATTGTTGTTATAATCCTCTCCATCCTCTACATACTGTCAGAGAAGGAACCACGACCTCATCTGACTCCAGTGTAAGAAATGGGGGACTAAATCTACAGTCCTGTGCAGAAAAGCATTGTTAAGTTAATCCAAAGCTAATATGAAGCTTCAGCAGTCTGAGTCGGAGAAATCAAGTGGGTATCTTCCTACCTTATATTCCTTTTAGTGCAAAATTCCCTTTTTGTGTTCCAATCTCTCCATCGCAGCTCAGCGGGGAAACACAAAGAGGGAATTGATTTGGCAAATCGCGACTGCTGAAGTCTTATATTAGCTCTGGCTGAACTTTACATTACAGTTTTACACGGTACGAGGACTGCAGAGTTTGTCTTCAAGCTTTTACATTGGAGTTGCATCAGATAGGGATCTCTTCACGGCCAGTATGGAGAAGAGGAGTAATTACAGTAAAGTACATATAGACATATGGGTACTGTATTAAGATAGACTTGAAAAATTAAACAGCATGTCAGGATGCATCTCATCCTTTCCCTGCACCTTTCCACTAACCACAGGTGTAATTTTATGTGGAGACAAGGAGACTTGTCACCCCTAATATATCATATAAATCATTTATCCCCCTCAATTTACTCTATAGAGTGTCCATGACAACCTCGCCTCTCATCCAATATATGAGAGAAAGAGAAACAGAGAGAGAGACAGAGACTCTGCAGTCTATGGTTCATCATGTTTGAATTCTTCTGACAAACAAAAGACCAGTAAGATTCAGGGAAATTATGAAATTTTACTAGTTAATCCCTGTTGATACCTGTGCTTGCTAAAATTTTCCAACTGATGTCATTCATGAGGTACTCAGTATAGTTAGGTGACGTCATATAGATTAGAGCTGCAATAACTGGTCGAATAATCAATTAGTTAGCAATCAATTAATCCCCTGGAGTCTTTCTTTTAAGGAGGAGACTATTATTCCAGCTTCTCAAATGTGAATACAGGGAGGACAATTGAGAACAAGCTGTCTTTTAAAAGGATGCCCTGATTACAGTACATATAAAATCATTAAAAGCACATGAAAATTACAGTATAGAATCACCAAAAATTATATATTAGAACAATAAAAGCTCACAAAAGTTGACATGAAAATGACATGAACATAGGGGACAACATCAGTTCAAAGAAAACATGCATTCACTCTGCTCTATCATTCATAACAGATGTGAATTGATTAACAAGGATCTATAGTTGAAAAGACATAGAAAATACTTATGTAATACTTATATACCAATTTCTGTAACACTTCACCTAGTCATGCTAGTTTATAAATTAGTCCATACTTATTTAGCTCATTTGACTGGCTGACAGGACATAGGCTGTGCTCTAAAGGTCAGGGATGCTTTCTGCTACCACAGACAGATAAAAAAAATACAAGTTAAACATTCAACTAGCAATAGAGTTGCTATTAAGAAAACTTGGCTCTAACACAGCAGACCTAGTGGACTTTTTTGGGTCAACAGTACAAAGAGTATTTAAACTTAATGATTCATAAAAGGATTCAATGAAAATGTCTGAGTGCTTAATTTGTTTGCCCAGTAAGGTACACTATGATCAGAGGCAGTGGGAGGAAATCCAGCATTTTCAAATAAATAACCTGATGAAATAAAATGTTCATTGAATGCATCATATATTTCCTTTCCAACTTAGATAGTGGTTGAACCTTGAACAGTTTCATTGGGTAAGGATAAAGTAGGATTATGTGATCAGGATTTAACTATTTTTTTCAGTTTTTATCTGGGTTCCTTTACTTTCAGATAGTGCAGAGACAGAAAATAATGATTTGGCATTTTGGACAAAAATATTGACGATCAGATGATATGATATTTGTATTTTCGTGTCACAGATTCATTCATTTGGACGGTGGTCACTGAAGTCAAGAAGAAAAACACCACTAGATTTATGATTGTGTTGGTTAAAATATGTAGAAATGTGACTTAAAAGTGGATGAAAGTGAATCAAAGACAGAGCTTGATAGCTTCTGACAGGCAAGCACAACACCAACATCTGCAATCAACAATAATCATACAACAACAATCAATTAAAGTACAAAAAGACATTATTTTCCAGAGAGTTTGTGACTCTGGATTCTACAGGAATTGCTGTGAAAAGGGACTATTTCTTCAGTGGAAAGAACTCAGATCCCTGTGGATTATCCACTGTAACCAACATTATTTCTGGAAGGACATGTTGCTGTTGAATTTTTTAATGTAATTTTTCAATGCTGTGAGCAGCACAAACAAATGTCTACTCACCTCCACTGTATTGCAGTACTAGCAGAAATCTGTGTGTCAGATATCTCAAAGCATAGGTAAATAAAACCAGAAGTTTTTCCATGGCTAATCCAGTATAATCAGAATTACAGCTAACATGCTCCCTCCTCTCTGAAGTCACTGTTCAGGTCAGTGTGTCATGTTAACTGACAGACACAGTTTAGGAGTATATTATGCAGTATATTACGCACATGAATAGTATCCAATTAAGAGCACAGTTCTCTTGTTCGTGAAGAGTATAATTGCAGTGGTTTGAGCAGTTCCCTGTGGATGTCTTCCCGGAGCTGAAATGAAAATTATGCCCTTTCCACTGGCAAGTTTATATACTGACCTCTACTAAGGAAATGGACTTCTTAGACCCTTTTGAATCTTCAAGTACTACCTCCCAGATGAAATGTCTAGTAGCAGGTCTGGAACTTGCTGAAAATGATCCCCAAATCTTCTGACAGTAGTTTCACTCCAGATCTACCTGCTTAGCAGAGCCAGGTCAATGACTTTTTTTTTCCCTGAGTCACCAAAAGGATATTTTGTACTTCTCTGAAGCTTCCTGACATGCAGTTTTGACAGTCTCCAAAATCCTCCTGAACATGTCCTTCTCAGTTCACACCTTTTTGTGAAATTCAGTCTCCCATTTCAAATAGAGCAGAAAGACATGCTTTCTTTAACCTGACAGCTTGCTCTCATGTCCACCAGCAAGTTCTTTAGTAGCTGCAATCAAAGCTGCAATTATTTGTTTATTTTCTTGCCACTTGGGGGCAGTGGAACAACCTGAGAACCCTAAATTGACATCAATACATAAAGTTAATATGGTGAACATGTTAGCATCCACATCCGTCAGAAACATTAGCATACACCTAGTCTAGAACTGGAGACTGGTTTAATCCCCTACAGCTGCAGTGCTAACATGAGGTTGGAATTTGTGTTTTGAAGTGTTTTTTACTGTGTGTTTATTGTAAGACGACGCTCATGGCATAGCATTTGTGCCCAAGTATAGCCTCTAAGAGACGTTAGCATAGCTGTTCTCTTAATCTCATAGCTTGTTTAATTACTTCAATGATTAATCCATTATCACATTTTTGTCCATTAATTAGCTGTCTATGCATGACTAATTGATTAATCAACTAATCATTTAGCGCTAATTTCTTTCCAATATCACGTAGCACAAATTTGCCTCGAGGGGCTTTTCAATCTATACAGCACATGACAAACTTTATCCTCCAACCCAGACAAGGACAACCCAGATAATTCAGACAAGGACAGACAACACCGCCCCTAACCCAAAAAAAAAAAAACTTTAAATAGTAGAGAGGAAAAAATAGAAAGTAGTTAGGAAGTATCATCTAAACATCTACATGTCCTTGACCTCCAAATGAAAATCACAGCAAGGTGATAGTTGGGTTGAAAACAATATTTTCTGTTTTGCAGGCTCCCTTCTAAAGTTCATGGCGACGGGAGTCTGGCGAGGGCCTGAATTTGAGCAATCGACCCACAGAGCTACTGTACAGGTCCGGGCACTGTTGGCTAATGGCTCACAGAGTCACACCAGGTAAAGCCTATTGAAAAATTTTAAATGTACCAAAACGAAATATCACTTCAAGCACAGAATATTGGAAATATGGAGCGGTGCTGAAGAGAGAGGGCAAGAGGGACTGTGAGTGTGTGAGGGCAAGTGTGTAGGTGTGTATGAGTGAGTGAGCACATAGAGGAGCTGATCCCATCAGACTCTTGTCAGGTCCTGTTGGGTTTTTCAGTATAAACCTGCGAGCACGGAGACTTGCGCTGCACTTACACTTTTCCCCCCTGCACTTCCCCACTTTTTGTCACTAGTCCACACAAGCACTCTTCCTGTCAGTCTCTTCCTGTTTTCCCCTGTCTTTATACATTTCCCCCTTTTCTCACATCATTAGTCTCCCCATGTCTCTCCTTGTTCTCTCCCAGGAGCTCAGTGAGGATTTAGGCCTCCTATCCTTCTAGACTCACCTACATCCTTTCATCCTGTTCCCTCCTCTCATCCTCCTCCTCCTTCTCACTACCCTCTCCCTCCTTTTCTTCTCTCTTCTCTCTCTCTCTCCTCCCTCCTTGCTTAACCTGCTTCCTGAGCCCAAAAAATAAACCCACACACACAAGCAAACACACACACACACACACACCCTGACACATTACACAGTGTGCACACGCATACAGAATCAAGCCCAAACCCATCTGCAGCCAGCAGCACAACATCTAATCCTTATGCTTGGGGAGGAGGGGAACCTTGCAATCATTCCTGCTCTCTTTCTGCCCCACCATTCATTTTTCTTTTCTCTTCTGCACTTCAGTCATTTTCTCCATCCATGCATCCCCAGCATCCCCACTGGTAGGTGTTGCTTTTGAGGACGCACTGGAACGGCTCCCTCTTTTATTCTTGCTTCTTGTCGAGTCCAGTGGTTGTCACTCATGTGCTGCGAAAAGCATGCCCAGAGATGTTCACTCTGACGAAGAACCACACAAGTAAAATTTGTACTTGTCGCAACACCCTCAAATAAAAAAGTGAAATAAGCTGGTGGTGTAGTATTTGGTTTGGGATGAAAACCTGCAGCCTGTAAGCTCTGCGTGGCACATGACTTAAAGCCACTGGTCTTATAGTTGATGTCTGGCAATGCTGTCCTGCTGCTGCGCTGGACTCTGCTGCCGCCCTGTGGCCACTAGCTGGAACCGCAGCAACTCCTCTAATAATGACCGTTTGATTTTTAGAGTTGCATCACGACCCCCACCCACCCACCCACCCCACACACACACACACACACACACACACACACAAACACACACACAGCATCACCACCACCTCTACCTCCCCTTTCCTCTCCATCTACCCCCTACCCCTCCACCCCACCCTCCAAACTGCCACAACCCCTCCTCTCTGGTTGGGTTGGATAAATATTGCTGGAAGATATACAGTATAACGTGTTGCTATGGTGATCAGCTTGTGGGTTGTTTTTTTTTTTTTTCATGGCGTTTGTGGAAGACAGGGACATGCTGGTGCTCAGGGAGCTCTGAAGATCTGGCGTGTGTGTGTGTGTGTGTGTGTGTGTGAGAGAGACAGAGAGAGAGAGATCTGGTGTGTGTGTGTGTGTGTGTGTGTGTGTGTGTGTGTGCAAGCATGTTTATGTTTGAGAAAGATAGAGAGGTAGGGAGGGGAGGTGGTGGTGGTAGGGGGGGTGCAAGGAGGGAGGGAGGGAGGGAGGGGGGGGGGGGGCTCCTTTTTGAAGAGGAGGAACATTCACAAAAACATAGCAGACCCAAAAATAGGAGACAATCCCTCAGACCTTGTGTTTTCATGCACGCCACGCACCGCTCACCTACCGTAGCCTATGTGCACAAAACTAAGAGCCCTGACTAGCTGCCGTCTCTGGGGAGCATTTAACCTCTCTTCCTCCTCTTCTCCTCCTTCTCTGTCTCCTCCACCTCTTCATCTCCCACCACCACCACCACCACCACCCCCTGCTCTCCGGCTGCTCGATCTCTCCGGGGACACATTCTCAGTCTGCCTGATTGGCTTCTGTTTATGTGCATGTGCTAAAGTGTTTGTGTGTATGTGAGTGTATAAGCATGCTGTCCTCTATCAATTAGCACAAGCTGGTGCAGCAATTACCATCGTCCATTGTGTTTATGCCGTGTACGCCGGCGCACGTACGTACATGCACACGAGGGATAACTAGAGCATCATTGATCGCCAGCTGTCTGCCTTTTGAAGACTCCCTAATGGTCAAGCCCACACGGACACACGATTGCTATGATGGCAGGGACGTGTGTGTATGTGTGTGTGTGTGTCTGTAATGGTTCACACAACACATCACCAACTCTCTAGTTCAGACCAGACGGCATCCTAGGAGACACCTATGTGTGTGTTTATGAGTGTGTGTGTGTGTGTGTGTGTGTGAGCTGATATCAGCGCAGCCCAGATGGCCATCTTCGAGGGGTTTTCTGGAACATTTAGACACTTGTTGCTTCTTGTCATGTCTCTTTCTGTCTCTCTCTCTCTCTCTCTCTCTCTCTCTCTCTGTCTATCTTTTTCTCCCTCACACACACACACACACATGCACAATGCTTCTTTTGAAGTGTGAAACAGCTTGCGGTCAGCTCTGCTTCTCTTCTATGGTTCCATCAAATAGCAGCCTTTAGAGCCTTCAGATACATGATGAAACAAAAAACAACCGTGCAGTGTTAGCAAAGGAAAGAAAGAACAGATATTTTTTGCGCTGGATGTGGTGTAAAGACAACGCTGTCAACACACTTCTTTATCCTCCTCTGCAGTGATGGACTTACAGAGTCAGAGGATCAAACAGTTGGCGTTGCTTTGGGTTTGCCTTGGCTGTCTCAAGGTCAAGGTCAAGTACGTTCTGATGACCTGATAGCTTTTTCTCCAGAACATCAATGACCGTGGCTCCTCCTTTATTACTGTCTTTAGTTCTGGCTGTTGTCAGGCAGTGACTCAGTGAAGATAGTCTGCACTGCTTTGTCAAGAGCTGGTGGATACGTGTCGACACTGAGGTCAAACCCGGCTCTCAGATAAGAGAGAGACATAGAGCTAAAAAAACTACTAACTCTTATTCTATAAAGATGAGGAACACCATTTTTTGGTTTATGTTATGAATGAGGAAATCGATTTCCATCAAGGACCGTAAAACTAGAGAGGTTTTACCATTGTTTATATGTATACCATGGCTTCACAGTCTTCTACATTTCAAAACTGTATTTCTTTTCAAAATAAGATCATTTCACATTAATATTAATACACTCATAAATATAGATATGTTTGTTGATTTTTGGAGTAACAGCTGAGTTATGGCCGCTGAAAATGATCCTGTTGCTATTGTGCTTCAGTACATTCAGTCACATTTTGCAGGAACACTGAGTTGAGATGTGTCTGTATTGTCTATATTCGGTTGCAACTGCACAGTGACTTCGTGAATGATTTCACTTAGGCCTTGCGAGGGAAAAACTGGCAACCACGTAAAAAGAAAACCATATGGAATATAAAAAAAACACATGAATTATTGTTTAAAGCACGATCCTGTAATTAATATGTACAAAATGTGGTGAAAACTGGATTAAATGTGAGTCGAAAAAAGAAGAAAGTGTTAGAATTTGAGTTCCTATTTGGGCAAATGAGTGTGGAAAGAGATTTTTGTTTTATTTATTTTAGTTTGAAGGCCAAATGGTTTGGGTGCTTACCTAATGAAAAAATAATAAGTTCCTGCTGGGCACATGGCCTATTTTTTTCCAGCAAATGTCACTGAAATCTCTTATGTACTTCATGATTTATCCATCTAATTAACAGACCTACAAACAAAACTAAAAACATGCTCTATTTAGAAGAGATCATAATTGAAAAAAGACAACAACACAGACACCCATGTCACTCCAGGTCTGTCTTAATTGCATACATTTTTACAGTATTAACAAGATCATCTGTGAACTGAGTATAAACCTTACCTCCAATTACTCATCAGTTGTGTGACTAACACACTGAGTTCCCTCAAATGACCCATGAAATGCTGCAATTTAAATAACTTGTCATTATGCTTTCTGTGTTTCAGCATTTCTCATTTTGTTGTAACTGGCTGTATTTCACCCTCTGGTATTTTATTTCATTGTATCATCATTTTGATTTCCCATTGGACAGCTACCAGGGTGGGAAATTGGCACCAGTCAAATGCCAGTAAAATATGAAAGTGGAAGGGAATTTGAATATTTATGTAAGTGGCTGGTAGATGTTCACATTTAAAAAAAAGTTAATTTCCCACCCTGACAATCAACCCATGTAAACAACACGCAAGTAAATTCTCATTAAAAACATAACTACAGTTAATCTAGATTTACTGACAAGGGAAGAAAAATAACAGTAACATTAATTTAGGAAATGACACAATCCTGTTTTGTGGAACAAATTGAGCTTCAACAAGCAAAACTATATAAACATCACTTCACTGGTTTGAAGAACAAAAACATAGATTTGAGCTACAAAGCAAACACACTGGTCTCCCTTGAAGTGAAAAAAGCAAAGATATGAATAGAGTTTTTATCCATCTATTATTGTATCATTGTGAGCTTCAGCTTGCTTTTAGAGGGAACCAGGAAAGCAGAATGCAGTCGCCCCCGTGTGTTCAAGCTGTATTGCATAATATTCTCCAATTTGTTGACCACCTGCTTCCACAGAACGGTGCTGTAGAGATCACAGAACAAGATCAACATATACAGCCACCATGTTCCCATTTCTGCATGTCTTTTATTCTTGTGATAGAATAACTGAATATCAAGCTCTGTCAAGGAAAGAAAGGACTATTAAGGAAACAAATGAGCAAGCCATTTGCTAACTGAGCAGGCACTGTGATAGATAATAGAGAGAAAAGATAAAGAGTGCAATGAAGTGGGAGAACCTGAGATTTTCCCACTTCATTGCACTCTTTATCCCTTCCTTTCTTGAAAACAGGCCCTCAGTGATCCAAAAATAACACTTTTGACAGTGAAGATTAACCTACATTGAAATAAGATCTCAGCGAGCAGGTGATACAAAGCATCAGCAAAGCATCAAACCCGACCGGTAGAAAACCCAAAACCACGTAGTTAAATGCTTGTATTTTCTTTAATGTCAGAATCGTTATTATACATGACATCCCAATGAATTTGCACTTCTTTTTACAATATGTACCACATATAACAGCACCTACATGTTTATTTACACACATTACACAAGATTGTATCACAAAGCAGTGCGACATTAATAAAACAAGTGCCCTGTGCCTCGTTGAACCATCACACTCAAAAGTCCATGACTTGGCTAAAGAAAACATCACAACCTCTTGACTCTTACCATATGCTTAGGTTCACGGGCATCATAACCACACGTCCCCCCTGTAATTTTCTAGGTTTAAAGCTGTTATCACAAGTGTGAAAGTGTTGTAACTCTCTCATCCCCCCCTCCCCCAAAGACAAAAGCATGACGATGCACTTCAAGTTATTATCAAAGGGCCTAATGTAAACATGAAATAGCTAAAATGCAAGCTTTGAAAACACTGTTACTGCGCTTAATGCAAAAATGCAGGAGAACTAGTACTGAGTCAGTCTGAGTATTTTGACGCCGACCAGGAAATAGTGTACATTTGGATTATCTGTAAACATGAAAATACATGAGTAACAGTGTGATTAGAAAATTGCAATTAAGCACGCAGAATAATGGGTATTTGGACGAAGAAAACTTTGTAGCAAATTTATTTTTTTGCTTTTCTAACTCTCGTCAAGCCACTATTTTTTAAGTGTCATCTTGCTCCGACAGTGAAGAAAGGCATGATTATCTGTGTAAAATAGACTGAACTGCTTTGTGATAAAACCCTGGCTTGGGCTGCAAAGAGCAACTAAAGAAAACAAGAGAAAAAAAAAAGATGAATTTATGCAAAAACAGGAAATTATTCGGTCAAGTGGGTGCTGAATTTGCCAGAACCCTGCATCCACAAGCGCACGCACGCACACACACACACACACATTCATTCATTCACTCACCGTTGCACAACAACCAGAGATACTGTAGCAGCTTTCTCAAAAGGCAAAGACAAGTACAACACAGTAAGTGGCAGTTCTGTCAGATAGGCAAACACACAGAGCAGCAGCAGAATGAGATACACACACACACGCACACGCACACACACACACTGCCAAGCGTTTTTTGAGTCGAGCCACACAGCGGGGAGGCAGGTTTAGCCTTTTCCGAGGGGGCCTGGGTTTCAGTCCAGTCCGGTTTGGCCAACACTCCATGGAGGCGGAAGTACGCTTAAGGAATGAGGGGAGGAGTACTGCGAGTAGTAGGCAACAGCCCAAGTTCACGTGATTATTAGATGTGAAGCACGAAAGAAACCCCGACCAAAAACGAAAAGGAAAAAAAAACAATGTCTCGATGCAACATTCTGCAATTTAAGGATCTGAAGAGTGTGACGTGTGCTCACTTAGGTATCAGATCTACTGAGGGGGGGCAACGATATAAACAGGAAAGAAAATAGTCTACAAAAGAACAAAAAACACTGCTATGGAGAAGATGAGTGATACAACAGGAAGAGATGGGGATAAAAATAAAGAAGGGGAGCAATATGTGGGTTTGGTAATAGTTAAGTTTTTTCTTTATTTGTAGCATTGCAACTAAGATGAAAAGGAGGAAGATTTCAATGGTTGGCCAAAGTATCAGTCCTCATCAGCTGTCCAGTCGGCCACCAAGGAGAGGACAGAAGAGGGGGGTATTAGTGGTGTAGGAAAAGTTCAGAGCATCCTGTTACGTTTATGAGTTGGTGAGTCTGTGATGACGTCACTACAGGGGGCAGGGCCTCGTTTGCGATTGGCAGTGGAATCCAAATGGAGCGCCATCTCCTCTGCGATGAAGGTGTTCAGGTCTACATCGTGGAGACCGTTTCTACGACGACTAAGGGACTGGGCCGGATGAGTCGGTGAACCCGGAGGACCGGAGCGGACAGAAATGCTCGCCATGGCACCGCTGAGGCCTGGGAAAGGACAACAAAAATTAACATGAAGCCTCTAAAAACCGCATGGACAGAAGCCTTTCATTCTAATAAACAACTTCCTGTTTGACATGGCATTGTAAACTAACCGTGCAAAGCTATGGCCTCTCTGAAGGGCTGCAGGTCGGTCTCCACGGAGCTGCCTGTCTCTGGGGGCGATGGTCGGCTTGCGGACACCATAGCAACTCTGGGTGGGGCTCGAGCTGTCCGTGGGGGTGGGACTTTGCCACACAGGAAGCTAATAAGGTCCTCTCGTCTGATGGTTCTTCTGCGTTTTTTCACCCAGGCAATTACCTCCTTATTCCTGCGCTGGTAGCCTCTCTGGATCCCCAGGTCGTAGCTCCGCTGACGAGCTTCCATACTCTCTGGCATTACAGAGAGAAAATACAACTTTTTGGTAAATCTAGACACCAGAGTTAAAGTTAACCTACATCAATCACACTGACACACCATGGGCATGATCCAAAACTCCAAACAAATAAGTGAGCCACAACATGAGATGAAGTTAAAGTTAGTCGTTTCTTACCTTTGTACAGGTTAGTGACAGCTGTGGCTGCGTTTTGGAAGGGCACCCAGAGAGAGAGGCCTTGTTGTTGACACACTCTATCTGTGAATAAAAAATTAAAAAAGTTAGTAAGACTCTTGACGTTAATCTTAATCCCCAACTCCCTTTTATAAAGCTCAAATCTCTTCTCTAGACAAATCCATGCCTAATCAACCAGAAACAGTCAAACTTTAATCCAATGCCTGCCTCCAGACTTCCAAAAGCATCATTATTATTATTATATCATGTTGTTCATAACCATAATGATATAAATGTAATGTGATGAGTGTTAATACAGAGATGTTAAGAAGAACAGCAAAAACAAAGATCTGAATAAGTTAAGGTCCTGTGTAGTGCTGCTCCACCAACACATTACTCTTTAACAACTTCAATGTTTACTGCAAGACATTACATCTAATCTGGAGAGGCTGTCCAAAGGGTCTCCTCTGAAATTATCAGCGGGTATTAAATTTCATGAGGACACAGCTGTAAAGTAGCCGGATCTTGCTGAGGAAGGTATAATGACTGTACCTGAACAACTGGTTGGTTGCACAATAATGTAGCTTTTTAAAAAAAGGTCACAGATAAGATATATATATGACGACTTGTTGTGAACAAAGCCTATCATGGACAGTCATTTTAATAGCACAGCAAAATAACTTACTGCTCAACCATTTCCACATCTTTAAAACAGGGGACTTTTTAAAGATGAGTCAGATTTATGAGTGTGTGTGTATGTGCTAATAGC
This sequence comes from Scomber japonicus, assembly GCF_027409825.1. Lineage (NCBI taxonomy): Eukaryota > Metazoa > Chordata > Actinopteri > Scombriformes > Scombridae > Scomber > Scomber japonicus. The sequence continues at coordinate 12,752,894 of NC_070579.1, forward strand.
AGACGCTGACGGAGACACAAACCATTTTCAAGCAGCTGAACACCAATGTTGTGTTGTAATGAAATGTAATAGGTGTGTTACGAGACTTCAACAACTACAAAAACACTTTAATGTTATTTCCTTTTTTTTCTCTCGCCATTTTGTCCTGAATATCATCAGCGACAGTGCAATCATGGGCAGAAGTCTATTGGATTATATATAGAAATTTTAAAAAAAGAATAGAAAAGTCTTTCTGTCGTTAACTTAAACCACATCCACCGGTACTGCTGCGACAATTACAGCTGCGTTTGACCGACAATAAATGTTGTTTTTTAGTCGGGCAAACTCCTCCTTGTGTATCGCCATTTTGACGAGCTATGTTAGCTGTAAACGAGGAGAGGGGGGACAAAAACATTTATATATGCGAGTCGTATAGAGAAAATAGAGGAATAACAAACACACATATACAACTTAAGTTAACTTGTGTTTAAGATATTCTCTTAGCTCAGGATGTCTCTCAGTTCGTTTGTATCCCCTCTCTCTCTGGAGGGTCTGTGCCAGCTGGGGCCACTGTGCAGCCTGGTTATCCCGAGACACTGACACGGGGACCGGCTGCTAACATTGGGGCGATGTCTGCTCGGAAAGCCACACATTTATGTTGATTAATAATGCATTTTAAAAGATATATGTTATCCAAGTTGGACTTGGGAAATAAAAACCACGTCTCCTCATGTTGCTGGGGTTTAGCTACCACTGTTAGCCGGTGCCCTTTGTGTCGGATCAATGCTAGCAGGATTAGCTCTAATTAGCTCCGGTGTTGCGGTTTAAATGGTGACCGTGTTAACTGGTGACTTTCTCACATTACATTACGTTACGAGAGGCGAATGAGTCCTCTGAACACAATGCAACTTACTTAAATTATTGCGTATTAAACAGATGAGTGTGTATCCTAAAGGATTAAACTACAATCAAAGGCTTTTTAAAGCTAAAGTCACCAGTTAACACGGTGACCAGTTAAACCGTAACACCGGCCGAACTTCTCTCTCTCTCCGGGGTACAAACCTTTGTAGAGCTGCGCTACCGCCGTGGCTGAGTTCTGAAACAGGTGCCACAGTTTCTGCTGGTTCTGCTCCGTCTCCTCGTCGTTTGGGTCGTCCTGCTCGGCCTCAGCTAAGCACTGCCGTTCCCATTTGGAGAACCAGTGCTCCGGGCCGTGCTCCTGGATCTCCGCTTCTCTCTCCTCCTTCCTCTCCTCCATAGCTAGCTAGTAGCCGACAAGCTAACCTTCGCGTGAAAAAGAAATGTAGGATTGCTTGGTTTTCCGTGGGTACTTAAAACGGGTCTTTCTTCGGTGTTCTGTTGGAGGAGTACGTTACGCAAACCCCTAACAAGCTATACAAAACAAAACAATCGCTGTTAGAGTCGCATTGTGACGCCCAGTGTTAAAAACACACTCAACTAACAGACGCGACGATGACAACACCTTAGAATCTCTGGAATCTAAACCCCGCCCAGTTCCTCACTGAGCTGGGACGTGATTGGCTGCGGCGACGTTCCTCTGCGGTTCTCCGAGCCGAACACGAAGCCTGATTGGACGGTTTCAGAAAAAGGAAAAGGTCAGAGAAAAACAACGTTGGTCCCTCCTCTGCTGCTTGCAGTTCAGCATTCAGGACGACAGGGGGCAGCCGGGCTGTGGAAATGTTGTTTTTTGTTTGTTGTTATTTATTTATTTATTTAATTCTATGGAAATGTAGGTAGTCTCCTTCATCACCTTAACAAACCCCTGTTTATTTATTTATTTATTGTAATTGGGGGGAAAGAGGGAGCAGAACAGTTTATATACACACCGTATAGAACCGTATACATTCTGAATACAAACAATAACAACACAGAACCAGTCATTAATTAATTATCCCAAATAGTGAAATCAGTTACTGTCGGAAGTTTGTGAAAAAGTAGCAGTTTGGATAAATATTGAGCAGAATATTTCCTGTGAAGAGCTTCAGAGATTTCTTGATATTTTTAGGAACTTTTTATACAATTTTCTGTCTTTACTATATACTGTATATTATATATATTTAAGTTTTGTGTGTGTGTGTGTGTGTGTGTGTGTGTGTGTGTGTGTGTGTGTGTGTGTGTGTGTGTCTCTGTGTGAAAGAGAGAGAGAGTGCCTACGTACGTACATACATACATACATACATACATACATACACACATACATACACATTGTAGATAGATAGAACCTTATTCATTTGTACACATACAGGTGTATTTTGTGTAGGCCTACTTTTGTGCAGTATATAAAATATGTTAATTGTATTAGTGGTAGTAACACCATAGTCGTTGTCATCAGAAGAAGTTCCTGCCCCTTTTTCTTTATTGAGTTTGTGTCGTGTCGTTGTGCCATTGGCCATGAATCTGAAATTTTATATGTCAGTCTATCTGTGTTAGCATTGAACCCTATCCAGGACATTTCCCCGTGTTTTAAAACCCCCTCTGACCGTTTATACTAATGAGTATATTGTATAAACATGGTAAACAAAGCATCTTAGGTGCAGCTATCACTGCAGCTGAGAACTTGAGGGGAAAGTTCAATGTCACACTATCTTTTTTGTGACTGGCCATAAGTGTATGAGCCCAGAAGTGAGGGAGTCCAAAGGTCATGACAGAAACTCCCTGGTTATATGCACTGTCGATGTCAGACTTCTCACATCTCCGTTTGGTCTCCGTGACTGTTTGTCTCTCTTTCTGAAACTCTCTTAATTTCCTTCTCTGCTGTTAACACCACTGCATTCGAACATGTCTGGGGGGGAGCAGACTGTTCGTGATGTTGAGGAGTCAGCATTTCAGGAACCAGGGCCAACAGTCACATTCAGCAATTTGCACTACTGTGTTCAGGAGAGGCAACGCTGCTGCAAGAAAGGTCCTGAAAAGTACATCCTCAACGATGTAAGGTAGGACATCATGCTCAACTCCTTTGTGTGTTCACGTATAAAGGGTCTACCATTATATCTAGTTATCAGCAGTATCATCTGGTGGTGAACATATTATAGCAGTCAGCGCTACATAGAGGACATGACACTCATTGTGCTTTCCTTTTCCATTCAGTTTTCCTATTTTTAATCAAATGCTGTAGGTAAGTTATGAGATCAAGTTTGGTTCAGTTTATGGCCTTTTATGTGTTGTTTCATGAAGAGTTCAGGCACGCTGGATATAGAAAAGCAGAGTCAACTATGCTCTGGCAGCAGTCAGATCCTAAGCCAGGGGGGATATATTTACATTATCCATTAGTCTTTTCCCATGGTATTGTGATCATACCTTCGGGCCAGAGTCATCCAAGCAGCATACAGATAGTTAAATCAAGCCATTAAAGCATAAATTATGTTTGAAAAGCACATTTAAAGACATAAGAGATGTGTGTGTTGATACTACTTTGTTTCATCTTGTATAACTATTTTCAAAATAGGACAATATCGATAGTATTATGAATTATATAGATGTCCACTCATGCACAGTGATGGATGCGGTGGCCTGAAAATAATATCTAACACAGATCTAATGAGTGGTGGAAGATCATTCAAGTCTAGATTATTATACATGTAATCTTCAACAACACATACTCAGTGTAATTATAAAGTACAAAAATAAAGTGATTATGAACTATTAAAACAAGAATGCCTCAATGGTTTCAGAAAATTTAAACCTGTTAAATCAAACGTCAGAGGTTCATTTTTAAATGTAACTTGTGAATGAAAGTTTTTAAAGCATGAAAACATGAATGTTAATAATCTATAAATGCCTTTAAAGTTAAAAATGTAAGAGTTCTGCCTGTATATTTTTTTTATTAAAGGAGTTCTCTGTAAATGAATTGATTTGACTTGACTGTCTGACTGGTTCTTGCAGTGGTATCATGAGACCGGGGATGAATGCTATCATGGGCGCCACAGGAAGTGGCAAAACATCGTAAGAAACATGTTTATGTACTCTGACATTATGTCACTGGCACAACCGTGGCCACATAAAAATTAGATTGTCCTTTTCTTTTCCAGGCTTTTGGATGTAATCGCAGGAAGAAAAGACCCTGCTGGACTTCGGGAGGGACAAGTCTTGGTGGATGGCAAGGCCGTCACCTCAGAACTCAGGCTCAGCTCTGCTTATGTGGTTCAGGTACACAAATCCAGTACATACACAAACCCTTTGACATTACACACATTGGATTATTATAACTAGTTTGTGTCACATCATTATCATGTTTCCAGGATGATATCCTGATGGGCACACTGAGCGTGAGAGAAAACCTTCTGTTCAGCGCCAACCTGCGTCTCAACCCTAAGCATCACTCATCCTCAGACAAACGCAGCAGGGTAGACGTCATCCTACAAGACCTGGGCCTAACAGACTGCGCAGACACTAAGGTACGCTGCTGCAAACACAATCAAATACTACATATCACGCACTCTAACTCGGTGGTGGACAGAATACAACAATGTGCAACCCAAGCTTTATAAACTGAAATTTACTAAGATAGATGAGGACAGATAGAAAAACTTTTAAAATCCAAAGTTAATTTAAGAAAAGAAAGCAATGTTAATTGTGATCTTTATTACACAGAATGTATAATCTTGATACTTGTACTTTGTATTTTGATACAACATTATATTATACTATTATTGCATTCTTACTGGGGATAAAAAAGTTTATAGTGTTGTAACTTGTCGCTAACACACGTCGTCTTTGTTATGAAATACTTCCTTTATATGTCATATTCCACAACTGGATGATCCATTACTTTATGGGGGGGGGGGGTAAAAATCTGTAACGTGTCTGTTTTCTTTATTTTATTCACAACAAATAGCTGCAAATCACATTGTGAGGACCATTAAGCCTTTGAGATAAGAAAGAAAACATGCTGTGTGTGTGTGTGTGTGTGTGTGTGTGTGTGTGTGTGTGTGTGTGTGTGTGTGTGTGTGTGTGTGTGTGTGTGTGTGTGTGTGTGTGTGTGTGTGTGTGTGTGTGTGTGTGTGTGTGTGTGTGTGTATGTGTGTGTGTGTGTGTTTCTGTGCAGATAGGGACAGAGTTTCTGCGTGGTGTATCAGGAGGTGAAAGGAAGAGGTGCAGCATCGGGATGGAGCTCATCACGTCTCCTTCTCTGCTGTTTCTGGACGAACCAACCACCGGACTGGATTCTAACACTGCAAACTGTATCATCAATCTGCTTCACAAGTACATCAAGACAAAATTACAATTTCATCTCACATTTGGTGACACATACTCATTATATAAGAAACAAATGACCGAAGTATACATTGCTGCTGAAAATGGTTGGATCAAACAGATGAGGTCATACATTTAACACCCACTTAGGTCATGGCAGCCATTATTGATGACCTGAAAAACTCATTAGCATCTTCATTGTCTACATCTGTCTTTCCTGTAACTATGTGTGCTTAAATAAATTTTCATATGTGTGTCCAGGCTCTCCAGAAAAGGTAAGACTGTCATCTTCTCCATCCACCAGCCACGCTACTCCATCTTCAGACAGTTTGACCACCTGACTCTGATGCATAGAGGAGAGATGGTGTATGCAGGGGCAGCAGACCGTACACTTGAATACTTCACAGACCTTGGTACAGTGTGTGTGTGTGTGTTTGTGTGTGTTATTATATTAAATGACTGTATTGTATTGTCAGCCAGAAATCCCATTGGACATATTTCAGTTGCAGTTTTATATTTTAAAAGCCATACATCATATTTAATATTGATATTATATGACATGAAAATAAAATGTTTGGTGGTGTACCATGTCAGGAGGTTGTTTGCTTTTATAGAGTCGCTCATTACAACATTTTGTGATGTTCTGGTGTTTTATGTGTGTGTGTGTGTGTCTGTGTCTATTTGTACAGGCTATCAAATTGAGTCCTTCGATAACCCTGCTGATTTCTTCTTGGACATCACAAATGGAGAAGCTAAATGCACATCAGAGTCACTCACTGCAGGTATACTTAGATAAAACATTTTTTAAATCATTCATAACTAAAGTAAATAACACCGACAACCCGAACATTCATGTCCGAGCTTGTAGCCAATATTATTCTTAAAGTATTAAGTACTAAGTTTCTTAGTGTTAAAACTGGGACCTGTACAACAGCAACGTCTACCCAAAATAAAACTACAGATTAAGTTGGGAATATTCTTCATCCGTGTTCAGCTTTTCAACTCTAACAACACCCCAGAGATCAACCACATCTCTACACAATCCTTCTACATTCCTAGACGTTTCACCTACAAACCCAGAAAAGTTAATGACTGTTATAAAGGGAACGTTTATCATGTTTTCTGTCCTTATCTGCAGTATTTACCTTGTGTAATGGATGCTCTGTCTTTCCACAGCTGAGGGTAAAAACCCATTGGCCATCAAGTACCGCCAGTCCAAACTGTGCCAGGATGTGATCGAGGAGTTGGACCATGTTTACCAGAGCGTTGCTGAAAGGGTCAAAGGTCAAGACAAGGAAGCTGACTATGTAACCTCTTTCTTCTACCAGGTCAGCCAAATCTAAAAATTTGGTTTGGATAAAACATGTTTGTGATGTTTTGAAAATGATATAAAATCATAAATAAATAATTATTAAGGTGAGATCATTTAAATCTCAGATGTTAATTTTGTGATTAATAGAAACTGGGTCTGAGGTCATGATGTTGTGTCGCAGAGTTTAATGACGGTGCCAGGCAGCTGTTATCATGTGCTTGGCTGCCTGCTGAATGAACTCTGTTTATAACTGTCATCATGCCCATAAAAATATTTTTATTCCGTGTGTGTGTGTGTGTGTGTGTGTGTGTCTGTGTGTGTGTGTGTGTGTGTGTGTGTGTGTGTGTGTGGGACAGATGCGTATTGTCTGTGGCAGGACGGTCTTGAACAGTCTGAGGAACCCTCAGACTTCTTATGCCCAGCTGGCTCTCAATGTCTTTTTTGCTATTCTGGTGGGACTCATTTATTTCCAGATGCCCCTAACACTGCCTGAGGGTTTACAGAACAGGTACAACATAACCTGCAGCAGAACAGACCATTTCTATTTGACTCAGTGTATCTGCTCTATTTCACTATTTTCTCCCTTTTCTATTTTCTCTGAACATTTCTTTCATTGTACCTGCATGATATAGTGCTTCCACTCAAAATTACCTCAAAATGACAGCATATCAAAGCTTTTTTGTGTTTCTGTGGAAGGTTTTCAATGTATCTTCTAGCCCGTTAATGCACACTGTATGTATGCAAAGAAACAAAGGAAAGGCTGCAAGAATAATGGCTTGCGTTGTCAAGGCAAGAATGACAAAAATACCAAAAAAAAGGGATTTTTAAATAAAGGTAAGGTATGCAAGTACTGTGGTATAAAGGCTAAATTAAAATTTGAATATAGTTAATGATTGAGATCAGGTGCCATGATGTAAAGATACTGTAATACCTTCAGCCACATGGGGACAGCTGAAGAAATTATAATAGGATTGTCCAAAGTGGGGCCACAGGCTTTAAGTTAAGTTCAGTAATACTCTCAAATTCATGAAGATAAAACATAGTTTTGCTGTTTAATTATCCATTAGATGGATGCTCTCTAACTCTCTCTCTCTCCCTCTCGCTCTCTATCTCTCAACAACAGGACTGGAGCATTCTTCTTCCTTATCATCAACATGGTGTTTGGAAATCTCTCTGCTGTTGAGCTCTTTATCAATGAAAGGGCGATCTTCATGTGAGTGAAAGATAATATAAATCCTTTACAGTCTCATGTTTTTAAATTTGTTTGTGTATTTTTGAAAGTTTTTGTTCATGTTTGTTGCAGTCATGAGAACTCCAGTGGCTACTATCGTACTTCTGTCTACTTCCTGTCCAAGATATTTGCTGATCTCCTCCCCAACCGCATGATTCCCATCTTTGTTTTTTCAGCCATTGCCTACTATATGATGGGTAATTCACCTGCATGCAAGCACACACACACACACACACACACACACACACACACCAAAAGCACATAGTTTATATAGTCATACTATATAAACTATATATATACTATATAAGTGGCTGCAGCTAGTCTATGAAATAACTATTGTACCCGATCTGCTGTAATTTAGGACTCATGCAGAGATCTTCAAGTCTTTGAAGTTCATTTGTCATTTTACTCATTTTGCCTTGAGTGTGAAAGCAGCAAATTATGTAATGAATAAGGAAGCTGCCCATCATTTTTTCTGCTTTATACCAAAGAGGTTCCAGTTATGAGAAGTAAAATCTAGATGACAGGATTGGTATGTCTGCTGAATTTACTGTATGCTGATTGCTTTTCATGTGGAAGCTTCCATATAAGATTAAACGGAGGATGAAGATACACCAGAGGTTGTTCAAATGCTCAGGGAGTTTTATCTGTCTTGCTATTTACACACAGATGAAGAAAAATTAGGATACATAATATATATTAACAAGAAATTCTGCCTTAATAAGCGTTCTTCAAGTTTCCGGCACCTGTTGCAGAAAAAACCTGAAACTTAAATAAACTCGATTAAAAAAAAAGAACTCAAGAGTCAAAAAGACACTGAGTAAGGCAGAGTTCAAGGCAATATTATAATTACTGTGCATAACAAGAGTAATCTCAGAATGACTTGCATTCTTTATATTATACCCATCAGAGGTGGATCTTATTTGCCCTGACCCTGACCTTTCACTTACATATGACGTCAGCTATGGCCTTGAGTCTTGAAAGTTTTACATCTGTGGCTTGAGTGCACTGCCAAAAAACTTAAGAGTTGCTTGTCATTATGGCATTGAGCACACCTTAAAAAATTAACTGTTACTTGCCAACTTTTTTTAGTATAATAATAATGATTTTGTAGATAACTAGTTCATTCCCCTAGTGAATGATTATATAACTTGATCAAAACTATCTTGATTATATCTGAATCAGGGTTATTATAGTTAACTAAAACTAAAACTAAAACAAAAACTAGCAGTGAAAAAATAATTTAGTAAACTGAAATAAAATAAAAGAGTTTTGTAAAAATTACAAAACTAAATAAAAACTACAATGAACAATGCAAAACTAACTAAAACTAAAGTGAATTGCAGATAATATCAGCTTAGTTTTAGTTTTCTTTTCATTGTCTCCATGGTGACTGTGTTGTGTTCAGTTTGACTTGTAGAGATAACGGGCTAGTACCAGTAGGGAGGACACAACCGCAGTGTCAGCATTATTTCATCCTTTACAGCTTCTACTAATCAAGGCTTTCCTCCTAATACCTGAAACACTAAAAACTAAGACTAAAACTAAATAAAAACTAAAACTACTTAATCACTTGTTAAACTAACTAAGTCCAAAATCCCCCATAGTGTTCAACTGGTGGAGTAACTGTCATTTTCATGCTCAACAAAGCTTTCAGTGACCTGTATGGAGGTGTCTGCATTTTTTATGTGTCTCTAGTAATGTATTCAGAGTTTTCCTTTCCCTTTTCACTTGTCTGCATGTCCACCACTCCTTCAGGACTGAAGCCTGCCTTCCTGGCCTTCCTGTGTTTTGCACTGACGATGTCTCTGGTCAGCCTGGCCGGAGTTAGTCTGGCCTTCCTTGTCTCAGCGAGTGTATCCTCATTTGCCATGGCTAATATCCTCATTGCTCTTCCCTTCGTCTTCATGATGGTGAGACACAAAGACACATATACGCATACACAATATGGTATATATATATCATATGTTTTTTACTAGTATATATTTCTCTCCCTTATCTCTTCTTCATCCTCTTGTTTTAGGTCTTTGGTGGCTTTCTTGTCAATCTCAATTCCATGCTGAGCTGGCTCTCCTGGCTGAAATGGATCAGTATCTTCAAATATGGATTGGATGTAAGATATAGAAGATACACAAAGCTGATAAGATAAGGAGGGTGTGGTTGTGAGAATGACATTTGCAGGGATGAATTTGATCTGTCTTATCTATTTAAAACCAGGAAGTTGTTCATCCCATCTCTTTTTCCCTCTCTCTCTCTCTCTCTCTCTCTCTCTCAGGCGACATTCATCAATGAGATGACAGGACAGTTATTCTACAGCAACACCACCATGTGAGTGTTGAGTAATAACATGACCATGACTTAGAGAACAATAACTCTCACACACACACACACACTAACAAACACACTGAGCATGTCTTGTCTGTGCTGCAGTGTCCCAGGAGAGCTGTTTCTGAAAGGCCAGGGCATCGACTACTCTGCGTGGGGCTTCTGGCAGAACCAGGTGGCTCTGCTGGGAATCATATTGGTCTGCATGTTCCTGGCCTATGTCCAGCTGCGGCGAATCAACCGCTGGAAATGATGCCCGTCCATTTATTTATGTATCCATCAACCGTGCACTTTGTCTTTATCTTATTTATTTAACAGGCTTCAAATTAAAACATGTAATATTTTAGAAAGGAACAACAAAGTCTTTATTTTATATGCATGCAAAGCTTTTTAATGTGATTATTTAAATTATTATTCAAAATATTTGTTGAACGTTATACATGGCATCTCTCTCTCTCTCTCTCACTCTCACTCTCACTCTCTCTCTCTCTCTCTCTCTCTCTCTCTCTCTCTCTCTCTCTCTCTCTCTCTCTCTCTCTCTCTCTCTCTCTCTCTCTCTCTCTCTCTCTCTCTCTCTCTCGCTCTCGCTCTCTCGCTCTCTCGCTCTCATTCACACACAAACAAGCACACGTGTTGTAACATTTGACTCCCAGGTGGATAAGCTGCCACTAAGCACACTTGGTCTGTGCACGAGGGAATGTAAAGCATCAGCCAATCCAATGTTTAAGTCCTCACAAAGCTTCTTACGGTCGATGACAGAGGCAACATTAGCTGCACTAAAGAATAGGTACAGAATCTGCATTTTATATATTACATATTTATAAAGGAAGTCTTTTTGAATCTTCACATTTCTTAATTCTCCAGGTAAAAAATAAAACAGTCATTGCCTAAAGCTATTCATCTTTGTAGAAATGTCCCTCTTATTAATGCCATGCACAAATATTGAACATTTGAACATTTTTAGCATAATATACAAGTTTTATAATGGATATATTACCTCATTAGATGCACAAATACTGTAACACTTGATGTCAGGGCAATAAAAAGGAACATACATGACAGAAAAGCATTAAAAATGAACTAATTAAAACTCTGTTTCCGACTTAATATCCCCCTTTAGTAGCTTTAAGGTCTTATTCTACCATGTTTGACAGTATCCTATATTCTGTATGAGATTGCTTCTGCTATTCATACACAGAGTGAACAATTCAAACCCATTATTTTTATGACTGCACCTTTGCATTAAATGGAAATACACACATATATCCTCCAGAGTTCCGAATATTTGGTACCTTTGGAAACTTTTGGGATCTCCATAAGAAATTAGAATACATTGCTATGGGTTAAACAATGTTTGGCTGCACAGCATGAGTTTGTACTGACTGTGGAGAGGATGATGCAGATAAAACAAAATGCTTGTGCCAAAATTCTCTCACAGTTTCATAAAAACATCAGCACTACCACAATTAATTATTAATGTGTCTTAAAAGGTCATTATATTCTCATTGATCCTGGAAGAGAGACACTGCCACAATGCTGCCACCACAAAAACACCTTTAACTAGTCAACACAAAAATTGACAGTTCATTTCCTGGTTGAACGTCCATACCACACCTCAATTAACCAGTACTTCTCATTTCACCTTCAGAAGCTTTTAACGCTGCTTGCACTCCGGCTGTTTCCTACTGTTACTGGTGTGTTCTCCAACCCACGAAGCCACTCAGTACATTTCAGCACCACATGCTCATCCACACCATAGCACCCCTCATCCTCGTACTCCACATCATCATACTTATGCTGCTCGTTCAGTAGTGAGATTTTCAAAATTGATGTTATATCTCCCAGTTCTGCATCACTGTAGTTTTTAGAAGCCACTCTGCTGTTTGGAGCACCGTGTCTCTGCGTCGCTGGTTGATGCCTCTTAGAGATGTTTTCCCTTCTCCGTCTGGAATCTGTGGCACTTCCAGAAACAACAGCTCCACTTCCAGTATTTCTGGCAGCTGAACGTTGATGTCTCTCAGTGTTCCTTCGCTGCAGCAGCAGAACAGCCTCGGGCGTGAGTGTCAGTGTGAAGCGGGCCTCCTCCTGATGCCTGGTCCTGGTTTTCACCTCTGGTTCATTCTTTATAGAGCTGTGGCTCACATGTTTGTGCTGCTGCTTCTTAGACAAGGACTCACCTGAGCTGGAGGCAGGCAAGCTGTCTGAGTTTGTCTGTGATGATGTTAACAGGCGGTCCCTTTTCTTTACATGCAGCTCTGTCCCTGATACTCCTTTGGTGGTTGGCAGACGACTCCTGTGTTGGCTCTTCTTCCCCAGCTGTATGAGGTTCAAAGTCAGTCGTTCCTTCACTGAGCTGCCTTTGTCCTCTCTTGGGACTTTAGTCTTGGATATAGTTGGAGATGAAATGCTGCTGATAGGTTTTTCCTTTCCAGTCAGTCCTGACACAGAGCGTGCAATTGACACAGGTGGTATGAACGGCATTTTGGAAACACACAGGATCAAGTAGGAGAGTAGTTCAGTTTTGCGGTTGAAGTTCTGGAAGGAAAAAGAAGAGGGCACGAGGGAGGAAATCGATTTACTGAGATGGGTGAGAGACTCTGATGCATCTTTGGCCATGCAGGGGTCACCAGTCAGTTAGCTTGCTGCTGCCGGGATCCACCAGTGTTTGAATAGTTGACATCCTGAAGACATCTTATACCTGAACGGCAGGAGGGTGTGGAGAGGCACGCTTCAAAGGGCGTGCATGACATTAGAGGAGGGGTTATAGGTCAGAGGTTTTCTTGTGTCTCACATGCTCATTACTCTGAAGCTCAAAGATCTAAAATAAACCGACTCTTCTAATCCGCTCGTGTCGTCAGCGAGGGCACGTTTACTACACGCAGTGCCAGCACACATGTAGACTTAATCCACACAAGCTGTATTGATGACTAGAGACAAATCTGTGCATGAGTAATGATCCAACACTAGTAAAAGCTAATTTTGTACGGTTGTAGTTTAACCCTTCAACGGTTTCTGCATCCTGAGGGATAAAGTTGATCATTCGACAAGTTGTGGGAGGAGGAGCATTAAGCGTGTGCACTTTATCTCATGAGAAACACTGAAAGGGGGATGAGTTAAGTACTCAGGTCATGTGACACGTTGTCTATATAGGAGTCAGATTCAGAAGATTTCACTGGTGATTTGTGATTAAGCAGAAGGAGCAAACCAGAATAAACAAGGGAAGATATTTAGGTAATGATTAGGGGAGCACTGCAAATTGTGTTTTGCTATACATATATTGTATGTGTGTGCAATAATACATTATGTGAATTAGTGCGATGCGTCTCTCTAGGTGGTCAGTATTGGTGATTTTTTTTTGGGGGGGGGGGGGGGGTGAGCTCCTAACTTCACTACTTCTCCCAATACAAGACTATGTATTGTTCAATACTTTTCACTTTACATTTTGTATGTAGAACATGAAAGTAGCTAACTGATAACTAAAATGTTTGCCAAAAAGTTGGCACATGAACAATTCCAATTAATGTTTGATATTTTTTATACCCTAAATTGGAAATGCATCTTGAAATACAAAAGGTCATTTAAAAAAAACATTAAATTGTGTCATTTTAGCCTAGATACATTAGAAAATTGCAATTAATTAATTTTCCAAAGTTAATGTATGTAGGAGTTAAGTATCATCCATCTGAAGCAAAATATACACAAGGTGCAAACATCCAATGTATTCAAATATTTGTTCCTGGAGTGTGCTCACCATCAAAAAGACAGAACACATGTTGAAACACAGAACACATTTATTTGATATGCTTTTGTTACAAAACCTGGTTAAAATATAGTTTAAAACTCAGTTTTTAAAAGTTTGGAACTGACTCTTCTCCACTTTACAATATTTTACATTTAAATGTTTTAATCTATATAATTGAACCCATCCTGACTGAGCCACTCAGTGAGTGTTCATTCACAGCAGGTCCTGCTGTGCACGTGGAGGACCCGTCGACAGCGAGGGCAGGTATGACAGGCATCCTTGAAGTTCCTTACAAAGAAGGGAATCAGGCAGCAGCCAAGCACCAACCTGCAAGGTAGAAATCATTCAGTCGGCAAGTGTTTGATGCGGGATAAATTAGAGTGGGACCTTCGCGTGCGTCTCCTCTCACCCGCATAGCACGAACACAAGACACATGAGCCATGCGTATTTCCCAACTTTGTAGGTAACCTGTGTGGTGACCTGAGTCTGACAAGAGGGGCATGTTGTCAGAGCTGGAGAGCGACAGAGCTCGGTCTCGTAGTTCACAAACTTCGGCCTCGGAGTAGATGGATAGGAAGCAGGCACTATGGAGGAGAAACGGGAACCCTTATTTTGAAATGTGTTTCTTACAATCACTAACCACCACACCCAAAGCCCTTAATATCTTCTGATTAGTACCGTTACATTTTTTTATTAATTAGGTGGATTACAAATTAAAATGTAATGCACAATGTGTATTAGAAAGCAGCAGAAAGTGTGCAGGTGGTCATACTTTTTGGTAGTAGCGGTAGAATTACATTTATGTAGGTAGAAATCAGCTGATCTACAACAGTAGAAAGACAATCAATTCTTCCCCAACTTGAAATAAGTCACTAAAATCTGCATTTGAGTCTAGGGGGAAACAATCAGTCATGAGCAAATAAGACGTGACATTCAGGCCTGTTCGTAATATTCAATATGCAGGCAGAAAGTGAGCGTGAACCTGGTAGAGTCGAGCACGCAACTCCAGGAGAAAAGGAGAAGGAAGGAGGAGGTGGTGCAGGGCTGAAGGGTGAGTGAATGTGGTAGATCCTCACATCTGCTTGACTTTCATCTATAGGCAAAAGCATACACATTTGGAGTTTTTAACCATTACTTCAACAAGCAATATAATTTAAATCGAGGACATTTTTTACCTGGTAAGAGGTACGGTGGTGGAGGCGTAGGAAGCGGATCATCTGATTTTGATAGTGACTCCATTTATGATCATCTCTTCTTTTCTTTTAGTTAACTGGAATCTTACACAATAGCGAATGAGGATGCAAAGGTGATCCCGGTGTGGGTCGCCTTGCGGTGTCGTCCATTGGTAGGCTACCAAAAGAAATCAATGAAGGATGTCAGTGCTGCTGTCTCAATGTTATGCCTGCAGAGCCACAGGTTGTTAGGAGATGAACCACAGAGTGAATGTGCTGTGATGTTTGGAGCTAGATTTATTATCTGAAGGCCTTCCAGGTGTGATGGAGACATGCTAATTGAAGTCTCATCTGATTGGTTAATGAAGCTATTACCCATAAGGCAACGGTGGTATCTTTAACCCTTACATAGCCTACTGTTCATATTCTGACTCATACACCAATTCACATTCATCAGTTCCCCAGCAGTCATTAATAAATGTTTGATTCATCTTATGGAGAGAAAAAAAAGACATTCACAGGCACTATTTTATGGTCCAGGAGAAGATCTTATAGAATATGATCACACAACATGTTTTAATGCTGATTTTAGATTTTTTTTAAATTAAAAAAATTGATTAAATTAAATTAAAATTGATTACAGCAAGAAAAACCTGTTTCACACTGTTGAACATAACAATAAAAAAAGAAAGCAGAAAATATAAATAAGCAAGAATTAGTAACAATATACGATATAACCATTTAACACAAGAAATAAACATGATTGTACAAACTATAATGAAATAGGTTGTATATATTTAAGGCGTTTTTTTCTATATATTTTTTACTATTATTGTTCTTATTGTTTTTCGTACTTATTATTTATTGTTCTTTTTTTCTTATTGCTGCTCTTCTATTCTACTGTCAAACTTGCTGCTGTAGGGTGTAGGCTGCAGGTTTCACCATTGTGGGACTAATAAAGGAATATCTTATGTTTTCTTATCTTATTTTAATGTCCTGCTGAGAGGAAAAGTGTCAACAACAGTCTCTGAGGTAGAAGAAGGCAGTAGTGCAAAAGAGTCATAAAACGTGTGATGACAGGGAAGAGGGGCAGGGATTAAAAGTTGAAATGTAAATTTATAATGATAACACTACAGCTCATGGGTCTTCTTTTTTTTACTAAGGGAAAAAGTTCAGAGATTAGAAATAAGGTGTATTAGGGTCATGATAAGGGGACAATGAAGCTCCAGTGCATTTATCTCTTTACTTTTTCAATCATTTTAAAGCTTAGTATGCGTACTGTGTAAGTTATATTGTTTAACATTACACATTCGAACATACAGGATACTAGTTTTTTAACATATCTGATGAAGAAAGCAAATAAAAGAATTGTAGGTCTACTAAATTAAATGACCAAATATGGGTATGCACATTTCAGAATGGTTATTGTAATATAATGATAAGGCTGCTTTGTATTTCTAAGTATTTCTAAGCCTACAAACTTGTCCCAGATTTCAGCATGAACTGTCCCAGATTACAAAATCCACAATTTCTGAAACGATTTGGCACAAAGAACATTAATATGTGCAATTTTCCTTTTGAGTACAATATCTAAAAATTGTCTTCTGGTTTAACTCTTACATACTCTGACTCATAATTAGTCTCTACACCAATTCACATTGATAAATTCCCCATCAGTCATTAATACACGTTTGATTTATTCTTGTGGAAAAAAGACATTCACAGTCACTATTATATGGTCCCGAAGAACATTTTATAGAATACGATGAATACATGTTTAAATCCTGATTTAAAAAACAAATAAACATTATTTTTAATAAACACAGGTCAAACATGTACATTTGCATTCATAAAAATGTGTATCAGCTGCACAAACATTAAAAAAAATTATGCATTTTATTTCCATTTGCGTATACTGTGGGTCACATTAGGAAAAGTCCAGATAAAATAAACGTTTTACAGTGTTTTTACAGCTCTAAAATGTAAAAACATGGGTCACATTTCATAATGATATTAGAAAAAGGGAAAAAATGACCCCTGATTCCAGTTCATACAAGACTGACTGGTTTTCAGCCACATCCCTGCATAAGATGATTAGATACTGACAGTTTTATCCCAGCTATGCACTAGATCAGGGATGTCAAACGTATGGCCTGTGGGCCAGAACTGGCCCAACAAAGGGTCCAATCCGGCCCACTGGATAACTTTGCAAAGTATGAAAACTGAAGAGAAGTAATTCCAATTTTTCTGCTGCTTCAGACGTTTTTTTTCTCCACCTTGATTATGAATACAATCCTCTGAAAAAACATATATATTAATTCACATCATGACCATTTATTTAAATCATTCATGTGCAAATTGTTATCAATCAGCAGCCTCTGTGCAAAATAACATGACAAAAAAAACTGACAGTACCTTGAAATTGCACTCATTCTTCTTAAGAAAATGAGGTGGTTTATTATAGTAAAGTTATAATACATATTATGTATTATTTGTATGTTACTATCTAATGGTTTT
The DNA here is from genome assembly GCF_027409825.1 of Scomber japonicus. Lineage (NCBI taxonomy): Eukaryota > Metazoa > Chordata > Actinopteri > Scombriformes > Scombridae > Scomber > Scomber japonicus. The sequence continues at coordinate 12,770,386 of NC_070579.1, forward strand.
ACTGGTTGGGCCCACTTTAGATCAAATTGGGCTGTACGTGGCCCCTCTGAACTAAAACAAGTTTGACACCCCTGCACTAGATGGTGGTGTTTTGTAACCGGTTAGGTGACTTTTTGCTGATCCCCATTTGCTCCAGCAGAGGAGCTCTACTGTGCTGACCTCAGTTTTTAGAGACGTCGACGTGAGACCAGCCAGCAGCCTTTAATATTCACTTGAATGTTAACACAGCTAGCGTGATGATGCTAAGCTAGCTGTCAGCCAAGGCATCCAACGGGTTTTGCTGCCGAGTTTTAGCTACCGGATGCTCCCGGTCGTCTCCTCCCGGCCGTCTTGACATTCCCCCTTCAACATTCCTGGACGAATTCGTGTCGACTGACCAGAGTCCGCGAATTCAGGTCCACTCCTGATCTAATCTTTTTCCCCCTTCTTCCAAGCTAGCGTGACTTAGCTCGCCGGCTAACGAGAGTGAACCCCCCCCCCTTTTTTGGAGGTAAGCTCGCAGCGGCTAGCGTAATAGTCGGGTTAATGGTGTAGCTGCCGTCCGGGATAAAGGCAGGAAAAGCTGGGGTCTGATGCAGAGAAGGGAGGCCTTGTAGTGCCAGTTTATTGATGTTATTTATCAAAATGACCAATCTGGTTGATAGGCCTAACTGACACTAGTTAGGCGTTAGTAACGGTGGTAACGGTTGCTAGTGTTAAACCAACTAACCCACTCGGCTAGATTATCAATAAATCACCGTAAAAATGACACTAACTGAACATTTAAGTCAACTTTAGGCCAGAAAATTGCTTAACTGAGTAAAAGTTGTATTTTTTGCTCGGTGACATTCAATAATCTTAAGCAGTCTCTGTGTTTTGACTGATGGCTAATGTAACCGAGCTAACACAAGCTGAAACCAGAGTAACGCTTCAATAAAGTTAACTTGTTGTCCCCAACAAGTGTAGTGCCAGTTTATTGATGTTATTTTTCAAAATGACCAATCTGGTTACTAGGCCTAACTGACATCAGCTAGACGTTTAGTAAGGGTGGTAACGTTTGCTAATGTTAGCGATTTACACTGAGTAAATCAACTGACCCACTCGGCTATATTATCAATAAATCACCGTAAAAAATATACTAACTGAACATTTAAGGCAACTCTAGGGCAGACAATTGTTTAACTGAGTGAAAGTTGTATTTTTTGCTCGGTGACATTCAATAAGCAAGCTCTCAGTGTTTTGACTGATTGCTAACACAGGCTGAAACCCGAGCTGCAATAAAGTTAACTTGTTGTCCCCTTTTAAGAAATAATATGAGAGACTTGATATGTGTTTATGTGTATGTGTATTTGTGTTTTGTCAGCTGTGGAGAGGTTTTTTATCGCCGGAGGAGATAAGTTCAGTCGTTGCTTGTGTTTGGTCGCTTCACTAAGTTATTTTTTTTGTGCTGTGTGACTTTCGCAGAGCTCCACTTGAGGACCACACCCAGACAAAGATGTCCCTTCATCAGTTTCTGCTGGAGCCCATCACCTGCCACGCGTGGAACCGCGACAGGACACGTAAATAACTTATCTTCATTATACACTACAGACAAATTAAAGGACACATTCACAATGTTTACCAAGTCTATCTTAAGGCAATAGTAAGATGCCAAAATACCATATCCCCCCTGTTCATACTGACCATAAGATCCCATCATAATGTATTTAACTATGTAAGTGATCAGGGCCAACATCTGTAGCAACGAGAAAAAGCTAGAGCCGACTTATATATATTGGTCAGCTGACTTTATCTGCAGATATTGACCTATCATAGATCATATTGGTGAATATGTTGCCCAATAGGTGCTGATATAACTTTAAAATATTATACGTTCATTACATTACATTTGGGGGATCACTATAAAAAACTTGTATTTATCAGTATATTCTCTGTAAGTATAATATTATCATCTTATATTTTTACTCTCTAATATTGGCATCGGCCCCTACAATCCAGTGGGGCCATAGAAAAAACCTCTTTCAGTTTTCATATGAGCACCTGACTGTTGTTTTAAGACACAACTGAAAAAGTGTGAACCTGTCCTTTAACTGCAATAGGCTACAGGTCATATAATTAATGATAGGTTATTAGAAAAAAGTGATTATAAATATATGTGAGTAGGAAAGTAATTTCTGCTAACTAAAATAAGGCTGTGTCAGTTTGTGTTTGGAAGATTTCTCAACTTAAACATTTAAGTTGTCCAGCTTGTTGTTTGGCAGATACCAGGAACTGGTCTAGCTTGTTCGTTAACTCTAAGTCCAACATGTTTACATTTTTCCCTTCTCTCTCTCTCCACCCCCTCCACAGAAATTGCCATCAGTCCTAACAACCATGAAGTTCATATTTACAAGAAGAGTGGCAACCAGTGGGTGAAGACCCATGAGCTGAAGGAGCACAATGGACACATAACAGGTATACAGTGAGACAGCTGATGCAATTATCTCCAGTGTGAGACAATTATGTTCTTTATTGATTTATCTGCTGTTTATTTTCTTGATTTCGATTTCTTGATCGTTTTGTTGACACATTTCTGAGGCTACAACTTAAAAAAATTACTAAAATGATTATTGGATTCATAAAGTATCTCTGTAGATGTAGATAATCAATGGTTAAATGTCAGGTAATATACAGATGGAAGTCCTCTACCTGTGTTATAAGTTCTGCCTGTGTCTCCAAAAGTTATCAGTATGAAAGCTTATGATGTCAGAAGTACGGGCTGATGATTAATTTCATTATGATTATTATTATAGTCAGTCTATATTCACTTGGTCTCTTTTCTATCAACGCAGCAATCCATGAATATTTTGACTATTGATTAATCTGCTAATTTTTTTCCTCAATTAGTCAAATGATTGTTTAGTCTATTAATATTAAAAAATAGTGAAATGTCTTAGAGGCCACAGTGATGTCTTCAAATTGTTTGTTTTGTCTACCAGTCGAAATCTTATGATATTGTTTAGATTCACTGTCGTCTATAATGAGGAAAAACAGCAAATCTTCATATTTAAGAAGCGAGAATCATCAAATGTTTTTGGCATTTTTGCATGAAAAACAACTGAAATTATTAATTGATCATCAAACATTTTTGGTAAATCTTTGAATGGAGAAATTGTTGCAGCTCCACCTTCTATAATTTTTGATTCATCTTTGGGTTAATTATTGTCTTTCTTGTGTTGTAGGTATTGACTGGGCTCCCAAAAGTGACCGTATAGTGACATGTGGAGCAGACCGTAATGCCTATGTGTGGTCCCAGAAGGAGGGCGTATGGAAGCCCACACTGGTCATCCTCAGGATCAACCGAGCCGCCACCTTCGTCAAGTGGTCTCCGCTGGAGAACAAGTTTGCAGTCGGCAGCGGAGCTCGACTCATCTCTGTCTGCTACTTTGAATCTGAGAATGACTGGTGAGATAATTGATGAAAATGTTGAAATTGAATTCAATACGATTATTTTTTATTATCGATTTAATCTTATAGTTATTTTCTTGATTCATTGTTTTGTTCATAAAATGTCAGAAAATAGAAAAAAAAGGTTTCATTTATAGATTATCAATACCAGTCATGATAATTACCCCTTTTTCCTCCTTTTTTCTTTTTTACATTGGGATACCATAACAAGACTAAGGCAGATGTGGCAATAAATGTTTCAAACCAAAGTTAACATGTTTCCAAATGACTCTTTCACTGTGCTCTTACTTAGCTACATTGTATCCAGATGTTCTGTGTAAGACGTCACTCTATCTGTTGATCCAGGGCTGCTAACCGCTTCTACTTTTTTCATTTTATGTTTTGGTGACCTGGATGTGTTTTGTCAGTCATGATAAAACCAAAATTAGGTTTTCAGGGGAAGAGATTTTTTTTTTTACAAAAGCAGTTTATATTTGCTGAGTTACACTCCCAGATTCATGTTTTCTCCCATTGATATTTGTGTATCTGATCAGCTCAATGCATGATTTAAATATACAGTAGAAGTGCTTTCATATTTTTATTTTAATATTTCGTATTGTGTGCTTCAGGTGGGTGAGCAAGCACATCAAGAAACCAATCCGCTCCACCATCCTCAGCCTGGACTGGCATCCCAACAACGTCCTGCTGGCTGCTGGATCCTGCGACTTCAAATGCAGGTGAGAGTCATGGACAGTGAATTTTTAAACATTTCCGATGAGGCAAGAGATGAATTTTTTAATGATTGAAAACCTGCCAACTTCCTCTCACTCTTTTTTCTCCCCCCCTCTCTCTCTTTTTTTTTCGCCTTTCACTCTCCCACCCCTCCTTCTCTGGCCTCCAGGGTGTTCTCAGCCTACATTAAGGAAGTGGAAGAGAAACCAGGCCCCACACCCTGGGGCAGCAAGATGCCATTTGGGGCTGTGCTAGCAGAATTTGGAGGAGCAGGTCTGTGTCCGTGTCTTTTGTGTGTGATGTTAAAAAAAAAAAAAAAAAAACACGTTTCATGTTGCACTTTGAACTAAACCAGATCTGCCTTTTTTGTGTCTGTTAGGAGGAGGGGGTTGGGTCCACTCAGTCTCTTTCTCTGCCTCTGGTAACCGTCTGGCCTGGGTCAGCCATGACAGCACTGTTACTGTGGTGGACAGCTCCAAGACTGCCAGGTACGTTAACGCCTATGTATGAAAAGATCAGCAATAACCAGCAATTACTTCCTGATAAATGAATCAAATTAATCCCAGAAATATCTTTTATTTTTTATTTTATGCCAACTACATTATAGTCAGAAGTATTCTTAACCATAGGATTTCTGACATACTACAATAAATATAGTATTTGCCCTTTTTCTTCTTTTCTGGAGCTTTGTGTCCACACATAATAAAAAGTGCCAATTTCAAGTTATATTAAAATATTAAAATACAAACAAAGCCATCAGAAGCGATGGCAGTAGTTAAGATGCAAAGGATTATGAAGTGGATCTGTCGCCTTTTTTTTTTTTTTTTTTTCCTTGTTTTCACAGCAACTAAAAACCAAAAATGATGAAATGTTTTCATCTCTTCAAACCAAACGGGGAGATGAGATTGACAGATTGGTCTTTTTGAGTTTAGATGAGGAGGTTAAGTGATTTGATGATCTCTAAACAATGGGCAACCCCCTTTCATTATATTAAAATGAAAGAGCAATCCATCACATTGGAGGGGAAAAAAAGTTTACAAAAATAAAAAAAAGTGCTTCTATTTCTTTCGCTACATGAAAAAAATCAGTTTCAATCGCTGCATATTGGTGTCCGCTGTATGTTTGTTGGTGCTGCTTATAAGCCATGAGTCATAATCCGATCATCAAATTAAGGTGCCAGTAAGATGAGGAGGTGAATCAGAGCCACAGCGGCACTTAACTAATTATATGGTGTCGTCAACAAACTGCAGGGGACATGAACTGAGGGGGGGGGTTGGTGGAAGAGTCCGCAAAGACTTGACTACAGCGAACACTACAATGTCAGAAAACTGCACCAATTTCTATGATGACATTTTAATATCATTTGTAGTACACTGCCTGATTAATCTTTCTTTATCTCCTCAAAATTGGTCTATATACATAATTTTGGGATTACAAATCATCATCAGTCTTTAATAAATTGGTGATTAATCCTTAGTGAAGCTTTAAGAAAGCAGAGAGAATGTAATCTTTAGTTTACAATCATATTACATATGTATTGGTCCCATGTTAGTTTACACAGGAGAATATTTCAATTAATTATTTTAAATGTGCATAAATATTTTTAGAAAGTAGAAATGTTTCTCTTTTTTTTCTGGATATTCTGGGTCACTTTACGATAAGTCATCAAATTTCTGCCTCTAAGGAAAAGTTTTTAAGGTGTTTCTTTCTTTTTTTTTTTCATCCCGCAAATGTAAGAAATGGGTCAAATTAGACCCTCAACAGTATGTAAGGGTTAAGTTTAAACCAGCAGATCCTAAAGTTAATGGTTGGTATGTTTGTGTTTAGTCCTTCGCAGCTGAAGACGGAGTTCCTTCCTCTCATCAGTGTCATTTTTGTGTCAGAGAACAGTCTAGTAGCTGCGGTAAGAATAACACACACACACACACACACACTGTCACCTGTTTCCATGCATAAATGTGAGGTACTGGATTTTAAACGTACCCTGTGTGTTTCTGTCGGCGTCTCCAGGGCCACGACTGTTGCCCCATGCTGTTCCGTTGCGACGACGGTGGGACGCTGACATTTGTGTCTAAGCTCGACCTCCCCAAGCAGAGTATCCAGAGGAACATCTCTGCCATGGAGCGCTTCAGGAACATGGACAAGAGAGCCACCACAGAGGACCGCAACACTGCCCTGGACACACTGCACCAGAACAGCATCACGTAGGTTCACACACAGCCAGCAGGGACCAGCGGAGGGCAGGATTCACCATTAGAGACATTTTACAACAGAGTTTTGTTGAGTTTTCAATATATGACATTTTGATCATCTGAGCCCCAAGAGTTCTCAGTTCTCTTTATATTTTTATACACAGGTGACGGGTGCAATATATATATTTTTGTAAATGTGTACATGTTAACAGTCTTGATGGAGGCCTCAATCACATAAATAAATACAACTAGTGCTGGGCGATATGGACAAAATCAAATATCACAATATTATTGACCAAATACTTTGATATCAATAATGTGACAATATTATAGGGATGACAACTAGTGCTTTCACTAAATATTTACACATACATTTCTGATAAATAATCATCAGTACTGTGGATATAATGAGTGGTTAAAGGCAGATAATAGAGCAGCTAGGACAGTCTGATAAGTTACACTGAACTAAGATACATTTATTCCGTATTACAATATCCAAAATCTAAGTTGATATGTAGTCTGATGTGACTAGTGAGGAATAACAGGATATCCACTCATCTAAAAGGAAGAGAAGGAAAGTGACAGTGACCTTACTACAAAGCTGTGTGGTAAATGTAGCGTTCAGCTACAGTTGACTTGACCTGTAGAAGAGTGCTCATGAAACCCAGCAAAACTACAGCGGTAATGTGCGTTATGTAACACAAAACATTGGCTGGATAAAGCTGGAAAAGATTAACAGAGGAACAGTGTAGCTGTGTATGTAACATGTACTGCATTCGCCCCAAATATACAACGAGCCCCCCCCCTCACCCACACCCTTTTATACACAGTTCTTTTTAGAGATACAACACATCCTCCCTGAAGCCTTTTCTCTCTTTTCTTATTCCTTAAATATAACAGGACCTCCTCTATTTCATACTTAATTTAAAGAAGAAATATTGTATTTGATATTCGATGTTGTCTTTATTTGAACAAGAAATTATTAATCTTGGAAATATATAAATGTTAAAAAACAAAACAGGCAATGAATTCACATTCCCCCCCCCCGCTAAATAATTACCACCAGCATGTACACATTTAATTGTATACACTGTCTCTTCTCTAGTTAACGGGTGCCTCCAGTACTTCTTAGCCTAATTTTGGAAAAACACTCCCCTTGAATTAATTATCCATTATCCTTTTTAGAGATTAACGTTCATGTCTACTTGCACTAAAATGAATATTGTTTCGTTATTTCTGTTCCCACGTTCCTAATGTATGTACATGGTATTGGGTATATTTTTGATCATCGGTGACAGGCTGTTGTCACGGTTACATTGGTTGTCAGCATAAATGCATAATTATTTTTTTTTAACAGAGACACTTTTCCTCTTTTTTTAATCCTATTTTTAATCTCCGTCTGTCCACCAGCCAAGTGTCTATCTATGAGGGAGACAAAAGGGATTGTCGCAAGTTCTGCACCACAGGCATCGATGGAGCAATGACTATTTGGGACTTTAAGGTACACACACACGCACACGCACACATACATACACAAATATTCTTCTCTTTCAGCACTAACCCTCGTGTGTTTTCCTCCTCAGAGTCTAGAAGCTTCTATCCAGGGTCTCCGCATCATGTGAAGAAATCTTGTGAATGAATGAAGAGACGCTGCGGCCTCACTTCTGCCCCCTTGCCCACCCCCACCTCAGTCCTCACCCTTCCTCCTCCCCCTCATCCCCCTCATCCCCCTCATACCCCCCCTCCCTCCCCCTCCTGCAACGCAGCCAGTAACATTACACAACTGACCACCTTATCGAGTGTCTGCTGAAGCACTGACCAGACCCTAACACACTCTTGGTGGGTGTGTGCAAACACTCTCACGCACACTAAAGTAAACACACATACACTACACTACACTACACACTACACACACACACACACTACACACACTGAGCTGACGTGTGACATCACTGTTGATTTTTTTTTTTGTTTGTTTGTTTGTTTGTTTTTAAATGAAGGATAACCAGGTGTCAAAGTGGGGAAAGGTCCTCTGACACGTATTAAAACGTGACGTGAAAATGTGTGTTTTTATGTTCTCTAACCTCCTGTACCAAAAGATGAACACTAAAACGGTGTGTTTTATCCAAAAATCAGACTGTATTTCACCTCAGATTAACCTTGACATGATCTCTGAATATCAATATTTTTTAGTAGATCGGAGAATGTGACGTTTCAACTCGCTGGAAAGGATGGTAAATATTCTCCAGCAGGTGAAGTCATTGTTTAAAAACTAGGCCCCCGGGTTTATTGATGTTCTCTGGTCATGTTGCTGGTTGGCTGTAGAGCGCTGTACAGGATCTGATGGTGGAGAGAGAAAGCAGCTGTCTTTAAACCCTGTGCGGAGTCACGGCTGGCCAGCACTAGACTCTGTAGCTACTACACTAAAACAACACAAGATGGAGGATTTCTATGTAACTGAGGTAGACATGAAATAAAGATGAAATACATTTACAGAACACAACTCAACTCGACTTGTTCTCTTCCTTTTGTGCTCGCTCCTCGCTGACACAAGTGGGCGGATAGATACGAGGTGCTTTTATTCATGGTGGGTTTTTTTTTTTTGGTCTCTTACTGCACTTTATTTTATTTTAGACCCTTTTTTTTTTACATTGAAGAGAAGAAAAAAAACCCAAATACATTTCTTTAAGTCAGAAACTTGACCCAGAATATACATAAATGGAAATATTTGACAACTTTTTAAAAATGTTTTAGTGCAGCTGACACAATTACACACAATTATGTATAGAGGCTAATTAGAAAGCGATATTGAGAAAAGCCTGAATATAAAAAGTTTATAAGGGTTAGGCCAGGGATGTCAAACTCATTTTCATTCAAGGGCCACATACAGCCCAATTTGATCTCATGTGGGCCGGACCATTAAAGAGATGGAGGGAGGGAGGGAAGGAAGGAAGGAAAACAAGACATGAAGGAAGAAGGACAGATGGAAGGAAGGAAGGAAAACAGACAGAGGGAAAGTGTGCTGGATTGGATACCTCGGCGGGCCGGTTCTGGACCACGGGCCGCATGTTTGACACCCCTGGGTTAGGCTAACAAGTAGAGGGGAAATTTCTGCTTTAGGTTTGTATCTTTTTTTCTTAACAATTATGGATGTTTTAAACTGTATATTTTGTTTTTTGCAACATTAACATCTCTGTGAAGCTTTAAGTGTTAACATGCTGATGTCTGCCAGGAGATACTCACCATCTTAGTGTTATTCCTTAGCATGCTTAACTTAATCAATTAGTACCGCTGAGGTTAATGGGAAGGTCATCAGATTTATATTTACAGTACATTAGTCATGCAGGCACTTTTAATCAGAGTGACTTATGAGTGAGGAAAAAAAAATTAAGCATTAGAGGAAAGTGTCTGAAAGAGCCTTGGTACAAATTCTCAATTAGTTGGTAAGTGTAGTGAGAAAGTGCTGAGACACAAGTTTTGTTTAATTATTAAAGTAAGAACTGACAGGAAGTTGACAAATGCATAGGCCTATTAGTGACTAATCGTGCAGTAATGTAATTATCCACATCATCATGTCGACTTATCGTATGGGCGGATCCTTAAAATGTCTTAAATTCAGTTTTTGGTATTCAAGGTCTAAAAATGTCTTAAAATGACCTGAACTGTAAGAGTTAAGGGCATTCAATTTTATCAGAGTGTAATTATATTTGTTTAGTTTATGTTATTCATCATTATTTTCTCATTATTTTACATAAACCAGCCAATCAACTTATTAATTAAAGTTAAAACAAATAATAATCAGCAGTTGGAACTATAATGAAACTAATCATTAGTTACAGTCCTATATAAATGAATTCAAAATGAGCTTCATTTCAACCCACTACAACAGTAAAATCCTGCTTTTGCATTATTATATGTTTCAGCAATGGTATTTTTTCCTTTAAGAGTTTTTAAAAAGTCTTCTTCAGTCATTAAATTTGTTCTAAAAAAATGCAGAGACCCTGACATGAACATGATTTCTTTTTTTCTTTTTTTTTAACCTCAGTATTGCCACACTTCACATTAGCAGCTAAGAGGCTATTCATGTCACATTGGCTAATAAGGAAGTCGTCGTCTCCATTCTTCACTGTGCACGACCTGAGTGGAGACTGCAGAAACAAGCAGCATCGCTTATATGGAATTAAAGGTAAATATATAACTCTGTCCTGGCCCATAATGGCAGTCTGCACTCTCCAATCCAACCCCCGCCCCCCTTTATATTAGTCATTATATCAGTGGTATAAAATAATCTTCAAATGACAATAATATTGTTTATCACGATTGTTTCTGAGACAATATATCGTCCAATAAAAGTCGTTATTGTGACTATCTGACTAACTACTGATGATGTGTTATATGTTATAAGTTATTATAATTTGTCCTGTGGGGAACATGAATGGAGTATATCTGTCCGGACCTACATATCAACATTGCCACCTCTTAAATCATGGGTGTCAAACTCATTTTCATTCAAGGGCCACATAATGCCCAATTTAATCTCACGCGGGCGGGATCATTAAAAAGATGGAAGGAAGGAAGGAAGGAAGGAAAATAAGAAAGGAAGAAAAAGAAGACATGAAGGAAGGAAGGAAGAAAAAGAAGACAGAAAGGAAAGAAAGGAAGATGGAAGGAAAGAAGGAAGGAAGAAAAAGAAGACAGAAAGGAAGTAAGGGAGGAATAAGGAAAGTGGGCCGGATTAGACACTTCGGCGGGCCGGATCTGGCCCACGTGCCACATGTTTGACATCCCTGTCTTAAATGATGAGAGCAGGTTTACTGGAGGGAAAAAAAGTGATAATATAAGAGTCAATTTTCATCAATACATGTTTAAAAACTAAAAAAAACAAGCAAACTAAAGAGGTGTGACGTTAAATTGAGGCCACTTCAGGTCAGTTACAGCTCCTTATACAGTCGCTCTCTACTGGAAACAGCAGATGTTCACTGACTGCCTCTTCTGTCGTCTCCCCGCTTTACTCCTCCTGGAAATTATGAGTAATGAGGGAAAAACTGGCACAGAAAGAAAAAGTGTGTCTCTCCATTTTAAACACAGATACTAAAAAAAAAAAAATGACAGGATGATGTCAGACATTAAAAGAAAAAGAAAAAAGAGGTAATACATAGTCAACCTTGTTTTCTTTTTGACCCCACCCTTTTTTCCTCACACTTTTTTTTTTTTTTTTTTGCAGTTTACTTTTCTTCCCCGCCTCTTTTTTTGTTCCTCTTTCTTTATGCAGAAGTGACCTGTATGTCCCTCCCCCTTCTTTTTTGGTGTCTTTCATGCTTCACAAGTTTTTCTTTTTTCTTTTTTTTTTTACTCCCCCCTCCTCAGTTCCTCCTTTTTTTTGTGCAAAACATAGTATTGTGTTCTTGCTCCTCCCTCTCTTCCTAGTTTTACTGAAGCAAAAAAAAAAAAAATCACCACGTCTTTACTCCTCCTCTGTTTCTGTTGCAAAATTAAAAGTTTGCTCCCATTTTTAAACTATGTTACACATCGTGATCTTTTCCAACTTCAACACAGGCCTGAATAAACTTCCTGTGTTGTCTTCCCCCTTCAGAGGGTTGAGTCGGCCTGCTGTCTCTCTCTCTGAGCTCCACTGTACCCTCCTCCACTTCCCCCTCTGACCTCTCCTCCCTCTCTTGAGCTCAGCTTCTCTCTTCCTGAGCTCACTCTGTCGTTGGCGTTCGCGTTGACTGGCCAGAGTCCGCGAGCTGAACACCCTCTTCATTTTATTTGATCCGTCACCTTGCTCTTCCTCCCTCTCTCTCTCTTTCTTTTCTTCTCTGGAGCTTTTCATCTCTGTCCTGCCCTCAGGGTAAGTAGCCTAGAAATTATTCAACGGTTGACTGAGTATGTTTAGACATGTCAGTAACACACACACACACTCTTTGTAAGTGTAATGGATTTTCAGGAAAAAAGTAGGAGTGTGCAACAGGCTGTCTTTCACCCACACACAGCTCAGAAAGGTGGATGTTAATACCCAAGTTTCTTTTTATGAGTGAAGTAACTGACTGTGATGGAGATGTGATGTGTGGCTTTATTTCCTGGTTGTGTGCTCCAACTTTAAAGTGTAAAGTTTGTTCAAGGGGGGGGGGTTTATTACCCTTGACCTGTATCATTCCTCTCATGCCTCTGTCAGTCTGGATTTGATTAACACAACCTGAGATTAGATCAGTGCGCGTCTTCCCGTGCAGACAAAGTTAAAATCAGCTGATGCTTTACTTCTTAAAGTAACTCAAAAAAAGTCTTTGCAAATTTACGATTGTTTTGGAATAAATAGTTCATTTAAACTTAATTCTTTGTTTGTAACTTCTTCTTTTTTAACAAGAATATTGCAACTTCTGTTTTTTCTCCAGACTTGACTGTTATCTCTCAGCCCACCAGCCACCGGTTCCTCACACCACTTCCTGGTCTGCATCAAACATCTGATTGGCCATGGCGTACCATAGCTTCCTGCTGGAACCAATTAGCTGCCATGCCTGGAACAAAGATCGAACCCGTGAGTCTTTTCCGCCCCCTATGAATTGTCACTCGGGGTTTATATTTCTGTGACTTTGAGTCATCTCATCCCTAAACTTGACACCGTTTCAATCACAGACATCATGGAACATCTTGCCTCGACTAGTGTCTGCGCCAAAGAACAAACAGTGTAATAGTCGGAGGATTGTGATTGGCTCCCAGGTGGGAGAAGGTATTTCCTGTTTCCTGTAACAGTGAGGGTGGTGTCGGGGGGGGCTTTCTGAGAGGCTCTTGTGCTCTTTAGCTGAAGGAAACTAATGCCATATTTGGCTGTTTTGATCAGCGCTTTGGTTTCTGCTAAAAGCGGATGTAACATGCGGCTGTGGTAGAGTCATACAGTCAGAGTCTTTACTCAATTTGAAAGCTGGGCACTTTAGTTTTTTCAGCTTGCAGGCTGAACACTCGAAAGAACACAAAAATGCACATTGAAGCACCCACACTGCTGCTCTCAGACAAACGCTGCTCCTGACTCATCTGCTGACTAAAACATGTGCAGGGTTTGCTACAACATTATGAGAAGGAAGGTCGCAGTTATCGCACATTGTCTATTTAAAGATACCATGTGTCTGTGTGCTGCCTGGGGGCAGATACATACTCTATTTCTCTAGTTTTTCCTCTTCTCATGCATGCAGTCAGCTGTTCTGCAGTATGTTCCACTCTACTGATCATAAACTTCTCTGGTCAATCACATTGTACTTCGTCCTCACGCTGATGAATTCCCCTTTTACGTTTCACTAATCTGCATCACAGTTTTTTGTTGATGCACAGTGTGCTGAAAAGTGTCTTTGTTCTCCAGAGATTGCGCTCTGTCCCAACAACCATGAGGTCCACATCTTCAAGAAAGATGGGGCCAAGTGGAACAAGATCCATGAACTGAAGGAGCACAATGGGCAGGTGACAGGTGAGATACACTCACACACAAACTGATTAACTCTCAAAGCTTTTCTATTAATCTGCCACAAACACAAGCCCCAAAAACCACAGTTCGTACGAAGAGGCCAGTTTTGTAAACATTTTTGTGGTTTCCTCTTTGATATTTTAAATAATGTCAAGTAGCAAATAGTTTGAGAAGGTAAGTCACCATTTCCAGTGGATAGTAATGCATTTCCTGGCTACAAATAACGTTGAATCTATATGTCTTATAAAATACCAACAATCCTGACCAGTGGTATCTAATAAACAAATTATAGGATTTAAAAGAATAGTGCATTTGGGACATCTATATACATCTATATTTTGTTAGTTTAATCCATACCAAAGTGTTAAAACATCACGCTTGGGTTTTGTGTGTGGAGGTTTTATGTGCCAGACTATTTGCTGGGTGGGTGTAGTGACTGCATGGAGTTATGTTGTCACTGGGAGGCTGCCAGACAACCAATGGAAACCATGAATACGGGTACAGATAGTCAATTTGTTACCTTTGGACAGAGTACCTGTTTCCAGTCTACATGCTAAGCTAAGCTATCCAGCCATATCGTACAGATATGAGAGTGGTGGCAAACTTCTCAACTAACTGGACGAGAAAGAGATTATTGGTTTCCCTAAATATCGAACTATAAATTTAAATATACACTCACTGGCCACTTTATTACAGGTACATCTGCGCAATCTAATGCAATCCAATACAGCTCTGCTATAAACTCATCTACATGGCTTCTACTTTCAGTTTTTGTTGACATTGTCAGGGAAGTGATAATTCTGCTTTATGTTTATTTAAGGTTGTAGCGGGTGGGGGTGGTGTACTGAGGTGCATTATATTGAAAAGTGTTCCTAATATTTTGCCCCCCTCATGTATGTTAATGAAGTGGACAAAATATTAGGAACACCATTCAATACAAAAATTCAATACAGTGCACTCCAGTACATCACTGTCCATCACCCACTATGGCCTCAATAATGAATATAAAGTCAAATTATCACCATTCTGACAATGTCACAAAAAACAGGAACTGGATGAGCTTCATAAAAGTAGAAGTTTTGGCAGAGCTGTTTTATTGGATTGCACAGGTGTACCTAATGAAACGACTGGTGAGTGTATATTATGATGGGTGTACAGGGATGAAATGTAACTATCTCTTTCCTCTGCAGGTATTGACTGGGCTCCAGACAGTAACCGTATAGTTACTTGCGGAGCAGACCGTAACGCCTATGTGTGGACCCTAAAAGAGGGTGCATGGAAACCCACCTTGGTCATCCTCAGGATCAACCGCGCAGCACGCTGTGTGAAATGGTCGCCACGAGAGAACAAGTTTGCTGTAGGCAGCGGCTCTCGCCTCATCTCCATCTGCTACTTTGAGCAGGAAAATGACTGGTGAGGTTTTAGGGGGTAGCTTCCTGTTCCTAATAAACATAAAAAGGCTGCATTTGATTATTATTAGCCACACTTTGAGAGACTCCAGCATGCTCTGTTGTCATCTACAGGTGGGTGTGCAAGCATATCAAGAAGCCGATCCGCTCCACCATCCTCAGCCTGGACTGGCATCCCAACAACGTCCTGCTGGCAGCTGGATCCTGTGACTTCAAATGCAGGTATCAGTGCATCACACAGATGTGTTAATATACTTTTTAGGAACCTCTAATCACTATGTTTACTCCTACCACTGTTACTTCTGTCTACTCTGCACGTGTGGCAGCTATTTCTGGATGTTTTTCCTTAAATGAATGGAGGCTCTTAGGTTAGAGGGTGTCCTATGGTGCACAGATTCTAAAGCCCTCTGAGGAAATGTGAGGTTCTCCTGTATAAATAAACTAAAAATGGTCTTAGCCCCCAGTTGTAACTCTAAAAAGTAAACCAAAGTCATTAATCCAATATCTTAAGTTCAACAATAAACCTACACTGGCATCTTGATGAAGTGTCATCATTTCACTTATAAATGGATTTTCACACAAAGTTCGTCTTATAGACAACAGAGCAGAATATATGATAAGTATAATTTGGATGATCCTCCGTGTATAGACCATTGTTTCTGTCCTCTTTGCCTCCTTCTCTCTTCTTTGTGTCTTATTCACATCCAAATCCTCTCGCCCACAGGGTGTTTTCAGCCTACATAAAAGAGGTGGAGGAGAAGCCTGGCCCCACTCCCTGGGGCAGCAAGATGCCGTTTGGAGAGATGTTGTTTGAGTCCGGAGGGTCCGGAGCTGAGAGCCAGGCTTCAACAGGAGGCGGTGGCTGGGTGCACAGTGTGTGCTTCTCACACTCTGGCAACCGCCTGGCCTGGACTTCCCATGACTCCTCTCTGTCTCTTGCAGAGGGTGGCAAGACCAGCACGTAAGAGAGGGTGGAGCAGCATACCTGTGTCTGTGTGTAATAATTGCATGTGTGTATGAGTGTGTGTGTTTTTGGTGTGCTCTCTGACCTTTTTTATGACTCTCACAGGGTGAGCAGTCTGAGCTCTGAGACACTTCCTCTGCTGTGTGTCACCTTCATTACTGAGAACAGCTTAGTAGCAGCTGTGAGTATTAAAAACTTCTTTATTTTACTTTATTTAGAAACATTTAGTGTGTATCTGATTGGCAAGAGAACCAAATGTGACAAATGAGACTCACTAAAGACTCTTAATCACAAACTAGCCTCTATCCAGTCGATATTATATCCACATATCTTCCAGCTCTAACTAATTGTGTCCTCACATGTTTCGGCTCCTTCAGGGCCATGACTGTTACCCGATGCTGTTTGTGTTCGACGGTGCCAAAGGCAGCTTGACATTTGGTGGCAAGCTGGACGTTCCTAAGCAGGCGGCCCAGAAGGGCATCAGTGCCAGGGAACGTTTCCAGAACCTGGACCGTCGTGCCTCGGAGACCCAGAGCACCGAGAAGGACCTGAACACTCTCCACAAGAACAGCATCAGGTCCGGAGAGCAAACAGAATACATGTTTTGAGCTATGGCCGTAGATTTATCTTCAAAACAGTCACGTTTTTTAATGAGTTGTATATTTATAAGTCAAGTCATACATCAGTTAGTGAGAGTAGGAGTGAAGTTAAGTTATTCATCTGTCCTGACCTGGAAATATTCAACTATCTAACAAGCCAGCGTCATGACTAGGGATGTTTACCTAATATAATTTCTTATTTGAAGCTATGCTATGTTTGTTGTACAACGAGTTTGAATTGTCTCAAACTATTTTTCAGCCAAATCTCGGTGCTGGAGGGGGGAAGAAACCAGTGTGCCAAGTTCTGCACCACCGGCATGGATGGAGGACTGGGCATCTGGGATGTCAAGGTAACACTCACACTCACACTGCTCACATTCACACACTGCATATATGACATCCTGCTGGCATGTTTTCACAGATACACTGAATATTTCCAATTCTTTTTTTCAGAGTCTGGAGTCTGCTATGAAGGACTTGAAGATAGTCTGAACTGAAGTTTATAGTACCAAAAGTAAAGTAGCTTCTGGGTATATGAAGAAAACTGCTGCCTTATCACACAAAGCTTCTTGGCCATATTTTAATCAGGTATTTTTTTTATATAGAGGTTAAACGATCAGACGTGGGTCAAACAGTGTTTGTAATCCCTCTGAAGCTCTTTGCTGAGCTTGTAAAACTCAACACTGTATACAGAGGGCCTGACCACAGGTTTGCAAATGGTACTTAATGAGTTAGATTAGTATAATCACAAAGAGCTTGGTCTGAGCTCAATGCTTAAAGCAGGTATTTTATATTAGTCACAAAGAAAGGCTGCAGTACTTGTTAAAGCTTATGCTGGTCATAATATGCATTTAATAAATGATTGCTTTTACAGTACTCGACCATGCCTCGTTCATTACAACAATGTGTTATTTTAACAACCTGAGGAAGTTAAGCATGATGACTTTTGAACTCGGAAAAAAGTTGGTTTCGAATGTTGTTTAGATTCCCTTTTTTACATTTTATTGCAGAATTAAAAAAAAAGAACTGTCCAATATAAGCACAGAGAGGAAAATGCAAAGATGTTTTGGGTATTTCTTCTTCAGCACGAACTGAAATTAACAATTGACAAGAAATACAGTCAAATACTACTTGAAAGTATTGATCAGTTCTAGGTAGTCTATTTTACAATCAACTAATACGATTCCCCTCCATTCAAAAATGTGTGGTCTTGGTCCAGTTTCTACACTTGAATGTTTGAGCTTCACTGTGCATAATGACATGTGTGCTAATTTTTTACACTAGTAAGCTATTTTCACATTAAGGAAGAGATGTAATTTTAAAGATTTTAACAACACAATTAAACTTTTTCTTTTGTAAAAATCATAGCATATACAAATTATTATTCAGTATTTTACATATATTAAACATTTGTGGAGGAGATCTGTAAGTCATTTTAAAAAGTAAAGATTTTTTTCTGGATCCAGTCCCTCAAAAAGGCAACATTTGCTGATTTTGTCAGTAATTAGAATATATTTGTGTTATGAATTGTTGGTTTGACAAAAACTATTTGCTGATATCAGTTTGAGCTCTGGGAAAAGTTGTGTTCGACAATTTTCACAATTTTCTTTAATTCTTACAAATGTTTCAGACTTTTTTGGTGGCTTATCTTTTATAAGGCAGGTTAGGTTTCACTGTGTGGATCTGGTCTCCTGGCATTTAATTCATTGTCCTTGGGTCAATTTTAACTCAAAGTTTAGAGGTTTAAAGAAGGCCTATTGAGCATAATTTCCAAAAATGTGTGAAAAAGTTGTGGTAATAAGTTGGAATGAAGTTGCTTAATAAGGTCTAACACTGCATTGGGTTATAATTTATACCTTGTGCTTTATAAAGAGTCACAGTCTTCCCGTCAACAATGCAACTTTTGTTCTCCCCAGTTAAAATTGACCCAGTTTGACTGTTTATAATGCATAAAGTATAAAGTATCATCCAGTTCTTTGTTCAACCTCCAACTTCTTACCACAACCTTTACACACTTATTTTTAATTATGGTCATTTAAATGAAACTATGTATTTTTGAGTTAAAAAAATAGAAAAGAAAAAAAAAAGCAGAAATTATTAATTATTTTAATTAAATTCAAGATCAGAGGAAAATATGTTGATGGATTATCACAGACTGGTACATGTCAAAGTTTAGTCAGGATACTGTTTTGAAACATTTCAATAAAAAAAGGGAGCACATAATCACACCTGTTGTCTTCCTGGGTCAAAGTCCACCTGAGGACGACAACAACAACAACAACAACAACAACGACAATAATAATAATACTATTAATAATAATGCTAATAATAAACTTTATTTCTATAGCACCTTTCAAAACCGAAGTTACAAGGGGCTTCACACAATGCAATATCAATACAACAATAAAACAATAATCAAGCATAAATAGATGAAACATTGAAATAAAAACAGTAAATAAAACAAAAAAGGAGCAGCAATTATACAATATTATCATTTTTAAAAAAAAAAAGCCTGTCTGTACAAGTGCGTATTTAAAAGCAAGAGATTTAAGTGATTATAGCCCATCTGAGCAGGGACATCTGCTCCCTGAATCATGTTTTCTTTAAAGCCTGGCATAGTAATAATAAAACTCAAACCATCATTATTTTATTATATTATATCATCAACCAGCCTCCAACTCCCGTGCCTGCATCTCCACCTAGAGGCAGGAACCGGAACTGCAGGCACGCAAATATCCTCAGCTGTGTGAGTGAATCAGTGCCTCAGAAAATGATGTGGCAGCCGTCAGTGATGGAAAACACAGCCCTCCTCACCGAGTCGTGATGGAGCTCCGGTAGAGAGAAAGACTACAAACACCTCCTAGTCTGCACACACCTGCACACCTCCTCCACCTCCTCTTGCACCTCCTCCTCCTCCACCACCGTGTAAAGGAAACCCGGCTGCAGGCTCCTCAAGAGACCATCCGCGACGCCCACATTTCCGGACACGGTCCTCTGGAGGCAGCTGGGTCGGGATGCAGCCGTCCTCTCTCCCAGTGCTGCTTTGAGATGAAGACGACGACGTCCTCCCGGTGAAACGGCGTTACATTAATTTTAAAAAAAGCCCCCCCCCCCCAATTACAATCTGAGCAGGACTGATCAAAAAACCGAGGCTCAACACTCAAGAGAGGGGGGAATCAGCAGGCTTTTGGCCATACTGTCTGTCTCTGCTGTCAACTGTTGCTTATTTCCACTGTAAATGAATCTTGTAAGGTAGGTGACATCATTTTGTAACCACCATTATTATAATTATTGCCTGATAAATTAGAAATGTTTCTCATATTGAAGCCTGATGATGATGATGATGATGAGGAGGAGGAGGAGGAGGATGCTGGGGAGGATGCTGAGGAGGGTTATTTTCTTTTCTTTTTCTTTAACATTTTATTTTGTAAAGTCAACATTTTACATTTCAACATATCTTTATAGCTGATGATGTAATAATCTTGTAGCCCAGGGTTTATTATTTGCTTGACAAGCGTCATTAAGAGCAACACACACACACTCCTGCCACTTCTCCTCCTTCATCCTCTCTCGCTCTCTCTCGCTTTCTCTTTCTCTCTCTTCTGCCTTTTCTTTCAGTGCATGTAGTCATTTCTGAGACACAGTAGGCCACACACACACACACACACACACACATACACATACATACACAAACATACACATATATACACACACAATTCTTGTCCTCATCCTCTTCGGCTCACTATATATTCGGACTTTCACATGGGAGCCCTGGGTCTTGGTCCAGGCTGTCATCGTGGTTTTAAGGATGGGTTGTAGCCCACTGTAGGAAGATTGTAACCTCATCTGCTGATTGTTCTCACCGTTAATCGATTATTTCTTCTGTAAAATATCAGAAAATAGTAAATGATAATCCACTATGAGTTCCCAGAGAGCAGATTGACGTCTCTAATCAGCTCACAAGCCAAAAATATCCAATTTGCAAGAAAAAACCAGCAAATATTCACACTGGAGAGGCTTAAACTGACTGAAACGATTAATTGGTTATCAATATTGTTGTTGATTCATTTCTATAAAGCGACTTATTGATTATAATATTTTTAATTCTTATATTTTCTGCAGGCCACAAAAGCAGCTGACATCTTGTCAACCCTGTGTTGTCATGGTATACACTAAGGCTGTGGGGGAAATGATCATATTACAGTTTATTATCAGTCATACTCCATGAGAATATCCAACAATTGATAAAGGCAGGAGGTGGTTATGTCCATCATTTATCTGAAAAATATGAAATTTCAGATTTACACTCATCTCGTTGACTGCTTTCTAGGGCCACAACTCACAATTATAGTCTTTATCAAGGATTTTATTTCTTCCATTAATTGATTTTTTTAGTCTATAAATGCCTTTGTGTTGCTTGTTTTCAGTTTGACCAACAGTTTAAAACCCAAATATGTATAATTTAAAATGACACAACAATGACAAAAGCAGAAAATCCTCACATTTAAGAGGCTGGGACAAGAGAATATTTGGCATTTTGGCTGTAAAATTACTTTTACGATTAATATATTATGACTTTTCAATGAATTGACTTAATACTGGAATATTTTGAGGTTTCTTTTTTTTCATTTGACTTCCTTTCTATTACTGTATGTTCTTTCACATGAAACAGGCTGTTGTGCTAAGTGATGTTCACCATTAACTCGACCGGGTGTTGTGGTCTGGGTGTTGTGGTCTTCGCAGTTCAATAAGATGACCGAAGCTGAGATAATTCCTTCTGTCCATTCTCCGTGTTATACAAGAAGAAGTTATTGTGATGTTTCCGCAGCTCTTTGCTCCTCTCTGTCCAGTTAGTGTGTTTCTCTGCCTGGCCTCTGGCCTGGTAATTATCAGCCAGCTTGATAAAGTCATTAATGACCCGGCCAAGCCTGCTGGGTCTGGCACTGACACACACACGCACAAACAATACACACAAACAACACACACACCAAAGACAAAGTCAGTCAGACAGCGTGAGGCCAGTGTTGGATACAGGGTGAAGAACCCTTTAATTTGGGACAGGACAGTATGTTTCTGGGCCGGGTCAGCTAGT